>NC_080177.1:82081451-82316451 GCF_950295315.1 Erinaceus europaeus
GCGTCTTGTAAAGTGCTCATATTGTGGTGAGCAAGGACCCGGGTTCAAGCCCCTGCCCCCCACCTCCAGGGGGAAAGCTTCATGAGTGGTGAAGCAGGGGTGCAGGTGTCTCTCTGCCTCTCTCCCTCTCTGTTTCCCCTCCCTCTCTCAATTTTTCTCTCTCTATCCAATAACAAATAAATTAAAATAAAAATAAGAAAGCATTAGTGTAGCTAGCATGCGCGCGCGCGCACAAACACACACACACACAAATGCATGTTTTACTTAGCTTGACTGGTTAAGGTTTGTGCAGAAGTCTTAGGCAATTGAACTTGGGACTTTGGAGCCTCAGGCATGAGAGTCTGTTTGCATAACCATTATGCTATCTACCCTCCGCCCTAAACTTCTTTTTCTTATCTTCACATATGTTTCTGTCTACCCTCTCATGACTTGATTTGATATGGGATAGAATTTTCACCTTTTAAAACACCATTTGAGTGTCCAAGCAACTTGCTTTTAAATTTTTAAACTTATTTTAATATGTATTATTTTTAAATGGATAGGACAGAGAGAAACTGGGGGAGGGGTGTTGATCAAGATGGAGACAGACCTCTGGAGTTTTGCTTCACCCCTTGTGAGGCTCCCTCCACCCGCTTGTGGGGGCCAGGGGTTTGAACTTGGGTCCTTGTGTATGGGTTGGGAGGGGTAATGGCTTCCAGTGTGGTGACTGATCTGTGGGAACAGTTCCTCATCTGCAGAACTGACAAACAAGGCCTTGTCTGCATGGTTACAATCCAGTTCTTTGTGGCGGGCATCTATCACTGTGTACTAGCAGTAAGTGGTAAGAACTGTTTGAGTGGGCCTGATGGGCGTCTTTAGTTAGTGAACATTGTCTTGGAATGCTACATTTTGCTGCTTTACACAAGCTTGTAACTTGAGAGTGGAGAATAGTAGGTTATTAACCTTTTTGTAGGTTACTGTTACAGCATTATTTTGTTCTCAGGGGAAAAGCAGTGAAACAGAGTCTCCACTGATATGTGGCTAATTGTTGTGACTATTGTGTAATATGAATTAATTTTATTTATCGCATTTGTGAAAATCATCCGTCAGTATTTAGCCTAGGTTTCAGTGACGATTGATACGTTATCTCAGAGTTACTGAATGCATCGTCACACGAGAAGTTTCTATTCCATCAAAGGTGAAAGTTATCTAGTCATTTAATTCTGAGTTTTTGATCTTGACTTTCATTTTAAGGTGCTTTCAAGTGTTTAGTTCATCAGAGAAATGTTTCACTTTTTGCTATTAAGAATCCACTGCTCCTGGCAGACATTTTTATTATTATTATTTTTATTAGACAGGACAGAGAGAAATTGAGAGAGGAGAGGGGGGTAGGGGTGGGGGAGAGAGGTAGACACCTGCAGACCGCTTCACCACTTGTGAAACAACCTCCCCTCTGCAGGTAAGGAGCTGGGGGCTTGAACTGGGATCCTTGCACTTCACACCATGTACGTGTAATCTGGTGTGTTATCATCCCTTTCATTTTTTCCTTACCAAGACATCTGTAGTACCCTTTATAAGAGTGAGAAAAATGAAATAACTCTCTCTAAAATAGTCCTTTTTTCTTTTTCTTTTTTTAAAAAAATATTTTACTTATTTATTAATGAGAAAGATAGGAGAGAGAGACAGAGAGACAGAGAGACAGAGAGAGAGAGAGAGAGAGAGAGAGAATCAGACATCAATCACTCTGGTACTTTTGCTGCCAGGGATTGAACTCAGAACCTCATGCTTGAGAGTTCAATGCTTTATCCACTGCGCCACCTTCCGGGCCACCCCCCCCTTTTTTAAAAGCAGTTCTTTGAACCCTTACTACTGTCCCATAATTCATTAATTTGACATTAGTCACAAGGGGTGGAACTGTTTTATTTATTTTATAGAACAGAGCGAATTTGAGAGAGGGAGAAAGACAGACACCTGCAGTACTTGCCTCAATGCCCAGGAAAGCTTCTCCCCTGAAGGTGGAGAGCAGGAGCTGGGACCTTGTTCTTCACACCTAGTGACTTGTGTGCTTAGCCACCGCCTGGTCCCCTAGACATTTTTTCTGTTGCCAGGTTACTGCATCTTTTGCTTATTGATTTATTCATTCAACAGAGAGTTATTGATCACTTTCTTTAAGATTCAGATAAAGTAGTAGAATTCAGAGATTTAAAACATTTAAATGAGAAGAGCCAGGGAGGGGCACAGCTTGAATGCATTTACTACCTGTGCAAGGTCCTGGGTTTAAGCTCCCAAGCCCCCAAGTGGATGACATTTGAATGATTAAAGATTCTAAGGTAAGCAAGGAAGACAGGACTGCTATCTTTGTTGAATGTGCATAGTACCAGAGAGGGAGATACTCAGGAATTCCTGGATGTGACCTGTGAGTGCCTGTCATATGCATGGCACTGATGTCAGCATTAGATAGAGCTGCGGTTCACCCAGGTGTACAACCACAGATGAGTGAGTGGCTGAGCAAATTGTGGTCTAGATACACAATGTAATACTCAGGTATTAAAAATAGTGAATTCACCTTCTTTACCTCATCTTGGATGGAGCTTGAAGGAATCATGTAAAGTGAGATGTCAGAAACAAGGAGGAATATGGGATGGTCTCACTCATAGAAAGAAGTTGAAAAACAAGATTAGGAGGGAAAGCACTAAGCAGAATTCGGACTAGAGTTGGTATATTGCACCAAAGTAAAAGATTCTGGGGTGGAGGGGAGATGCTTTCAGGTCCTGGAACATGATGGCAGAGGAAGACCTAGTAGGGGTTGAATTGTTCTGTGGAAAACTGGGAAATGTTAGTCATGTATAAACTATTGTATTTTACTGTGGACTGTAAACCACTAATCCCCCAAGAAAGAAAAAGAAAGAAAGAAAGAAAGAAAGAAAGAAAGAAAGAAAGAAAGAAAGAGCATTGCTTAATACATAAGAGGTCTATTACTATCCAAGGCCATTGTGCTCTGGAGACTTTTAAGGCAGGAATATGGGATTCTTTCTACTAGGGTCAGACTCCTGTTCCTTTGGGTCTTCGATCAGCCTGGGCTTCATAGGACTAAGTAGTGGTATGAGTGGGACTAGCTCATAAGACTTGGATTGAGGGAGTGGGCGGTAGCACAGTGGGTTAAGTGCACGTGGTGTGAGGTGGAAGGGCCAGCGTAAGGATCCCGGTTCGAGCCCCTGGCTCCCCACCTGCAGGGGAGTCGCTTCACAGGCGGTGAAGCAGGTCTGCAGGTGTCTGTCTTTCTTTCTCCCCCTCTCTGTCTTCCTCTCCTCTCTCCATTTCTCTCTGTCCTATCCAACAACAATGACATCAATAACAACAACAACAATAATAAAACAATAAGGGCAAGAAAAGGGAATAAATAAATAAATAAAATATTTTAAAAAAGACTTGGATTGTAGTATTCATATGCAGAGTAGAGACAATGAATATGCAGATGTGAAAGAAACAAAGTGTCAACCTATTTTCAAGACTGTGGGAGAACTCTGGTGGTTATCTATGGGGGGTGGGGGTGGGGACACAGACCTTGGGTGAAGGGAGATAAACAAAAGTCACACCCAGACAACCAGAAGTG
The DNA here is from genome assembly GCF_950295315.1 of Erinaceus europaeus. Classification (NCBI taxonomy): domain Eukaryota; kingdom Metazoa; phylum Chordata; class Mammalia; order Eulipotyphla; family Erinaceidae; genus Erinaceus; species Erinaceus europaeus. Next base: position 82,085,044 of record NC_080177.1, read on the forward strand.
GTGGGGAGCATGTGTAGGAAAAGAAGCTCTCATTGCATAATTGGTGGGAATGCAAACTGGTTCAGCTTCTGTGAAGAATAGTCTGAAGAATTTATAAGTAAGAATGGACTACCTTACAATCCATAGACATGTCTTGAATAAAAGCAAAGAAAATGTTCTTGTGAGTTAGTTAGTTTAGTGACTTTCTGGAGAGAGCTGTCACCTGATAGTGTGCCTGGCTTGGCCAATGTGTGGTCCAGGTTTGAGTTCTGGTCCCACAGGAGAGACTCAATGACAGTGGAGGAAGAATAATGAGTCACAAGTCACTCCCTCTCCCTCTCCCTCTCCCTCTCCCTCTCCCTCTCCCTCTCCCTCTCCCTCTCCCTCTCTCCCTCTCCCTCTCCCTCTCTCCCTCTCCCTCTCTTCCTCTCCCTCTCCCTCTCCCTCTCCCTCTCCCTCTCCCTCTCTCCCTCTCCCTCTCCCTCTCCCTCTCCCTCTCTCCCTCCCTCCCTCTCCCTCTCCCTCTCTCCCTCTCCCTCTCTTCCTCTCCCTCTCCCTCTCCCTCTCCCTCTCTCCCTCCCTCCCTCTCCCTCTCCCTCTCTCCCTCTCCCTCTCCCTCTCCCTCTCCCTCTCTCCCTCTCCCTCTCCCTCTCCCTCTCCCTCTCTCCCTCTCCCTCTCTTCCTCTCCCTCTCCCTCTCCCTCTCCCTCTCCCTCTCCCTCTCCCTCTCCCTCTCCCTCTCCCTCTCCCTCTCCCTCTCCCTCTCTCCCTCTCCCTCTCCCTCTCCCTCTCCCTCTCCCTCTCTCCCTCCCTCCCTCTCCCTCTCCCTCTCCCTCTCCCTCTCCCTCTCTCCCTCTCCCTCTCCCTCTCTCCCTCTCCCTCTCTTCCTCTCCCTCTCCCTCTCCCTCTCCCTCTCCCTCTCCCTCTCCCTCTCTCCCTCCCTCCCTCTCCCTCTCCTCTCTCCCTCTCCCTCTCCCTCTCCCTCTCCCTCTCTCCCTCTCCCTCTCCCCCTCCCTCTCCCTCTCCTCTCCCTCTCCCTCTCCCTCTCCTCTCCCTCTCCCTCTCCTCTCCTCTCTCTCCCTCTCCCTCTCCCTCTCCCTCTCCCTCTCCCTCTCCCTGCCCCTCTCCCTCTCCTGCTCCTCTCCCTCTCTCTCTCCTTCTTTCTGAATGAAGAAGTGTCCAGACTGGTGAAATTGAAATGCCTGAGGCCCCAGCACCACACAGAAATGACTTTCAGGCATATAGTTATCATTCTGAATTTATTCTGAAGTATAATACATTGAATAGGGACTAAATATGTACTGTCCCAAAAGTATAATTTGAAAATTAATCCTCTTCTGAAATCCTGATGGCTGTTTTTGAAACCCACCCAACTTCTGGGTCTGTGTAAGCAGTGCATGATACCACCCTGTCTCATAAACAGGCGCTTTCTTGAATTATATCATTTTCATTTTTAAAAAAACATTTATTTATTTCTTCCCTTTTGTTGCCCTTGTTTTTATTGTTGTTGTTATTGATGTTGTCATCGTTGTTGGATAGGACAGAGAGAAATGGAGAGAGAAGGGGAGAGAAAGACAGACACCTGCAGACCTGCTTCACCACCTGTGAAGCGACTCCCTTGCAGGTGGGGAGCCCGGGACTTGAAATGGGATCTTCACACCTGTCTTTGAGCTTTGTGCCACCTGCGCTTAACCCACTGCACTACCACCCGACTCCCGGAAATTTTATTTTTTGTAGAATCTCTTACTCATATAATATACCCAATCAGATATACATTTATCTACTGATTTTTCCTTTACTATATTAAATGTAATTTATATTTAGTTGTATGTTTCTGAGATAGGTGTCTTCCTTTGATATTGATGTTGGTTGGTACCTTATCTTTTTACTTTTGTATCTTCCACGGTAAATGTCTTTTCTTTTGTTTCATTGACCTTATCTACAAGACTTTCACATTAAAATCTGATGGTCTTTACTAATTAATCAGATGTTAGAGTGAACTGTAATGGGACAGGCCATAAAAAAACACACTGCATACTTCCCTTAGTCCATACTGTGTCATCCAGAAAGATAAATCTCCAAAAAGGCTCCAAGCATGTAATTCCCTGTCTCAAAATCCTCCAGAGAGTGTTCATTGCTTCCTCAAGTCAGCTGTAGTCTCCCTCCCTGACAGCACAGCCCCCAGTATGATCCAGCCTCTGGTCTCCACTGTGACTGTTTTCCTGTTCATGCTGAATTCAGTCATCAGGCTCAGTGCTTGGCTGGCGCTGTGATCTCCACCTCTCCCCACCCCAGTGCTTACCTAGACTTGTTCTTTCTGGAACACTGCTTCTTGTGTCATTTCTGACCAAATTCCAGTGGGTTCTTTATTTTCAGAAAAACGAGAGCCTGTAAGAATCCTTTCTTGATTTATTTCTGCAACAAATACTTATCTACCAGGTGTTAGACAAAGGCACAGTGAATGACAGTGTCACAGTTCCCATTATCATGAGTTTATTTTTTAGCTAACAGTAGCAGACACCAAATAAATAGACAATTATAAGCATTACTAAGTGATGAGAAGTGTTATGGAGAAAATACTGAAAGTGTCATTTGGGGTAGAGTTAGGGAGGGCTGATGTTTTTATTAAGGGTTAAAAGCATGAAATGTCCTTTCAGGGGACATTTTCAGAGAGACCCAAGTGAGTAGGGGACTCAGCAATGAAGAGATTAGGAGAAAAATAGAGGCCTGGGAAAATAATGAGTTCCAGAAACCTGGGCAGGAGCAAGGTTAGTGTGTTTACAAAATAAACAAGAGGCACTTGTACTTAGAACTGAGTACAGGTGAGTAGCTGACCAGGAGGCTCACTAATGGGGTTAGAGACACTCTAAGGACCTAGACTCTTATGGAAGAAAAAGTCAGCCGCCAAAGGTTCTGAGCAGAGACACGGCGTGGGATGGTTTATAGTATAAAGGCTCACTCAGGCTCCTGCCTTTTCCGTAGGTTGCAAAGACACGAAGGAAGAACACTGAGCACAAAAAGCTATGTCAATCAAAATCCGATGGCGGATTGAGCCAGGGTTTTGGTGTCGGAAGTTGCTAGGTTCATGTTAGGCTTGTGCAGGGTGTTAGTACGTGTAAAAGGTGGGTATGGGAATCACGAGGCAAAAAAAAAAAAAAAAAAAAAAAATCAGTATCATTTTAGATAATCTTTGTCTTCAAAGCTGCCAAGATTCTTTTTACAGTAATATCTTGTGCCAGGATCATTGTCTGTCTGACTTTCATGATTATGCTCGTTGAAATTTCTTATCAATCCTGTATACATATTATTGTTACATCTTTACATCTAAGGAAGTTGGATAAAAGAGAAGCCTAGTTGTAAATTGTAATAGGTGCCCTTCTTCCTGTTTTATTAGAGACACAAGAATGGCCAGGAATAAGTACATCAGAATGTGAATATTAGTAAAAAGGAAAACACTTTTAGCATATCCCTCTTATATTAGGGGTCATATTCATTCTTGAATGGTGTCACTACACTATGATTGGGATTTCTCCGAGTGACAGTCTCATTTGGAGATACCCTTTTGTCAGGGACAGGTGGTAGCACACCTGGTTAAATGCAGACATTATATGGGTAAGGACCAGGCTTCAAACCCTTGCTCCCCACCTGCAGGGGGAAAACTTTTTGAGTGGTGAAGCAGGGATGCAGGTGTCTCTCTATCTCCTTCCCTTCCTATGTTCCCCATTTCAATTTCCCTGTTATTTTATTTAATAATAAATAACAAAGTAAATAAATAATGACAAAAAGAGCTATCCTTTGGTCTGATGGCCCCTTTCCCCAAGGAAAAGCACACAGGCAAACAGCTTAATATAGAGAAAGAACATGGGCTACCATTAAGAAGATCTGTAATTGTTCTCACTTTAAGAGTGGAAATGAAAGCCAGGGCCCCACCCCACTAGGGAAAGATAGAAACAGGCTGGGAGGGAATCGGGCATTAGCACAGTGGGTTAAGCTCAAGGACCTGCATAAGGATCCCGGCTCAAGCCCCCAGCTCCCCACCTGCAGGGGAGTCACTTCACAAGCAGTGAAGCAGGTCTGCAGGTGTCTGTCTTTCTCTCCCCCTCTGTGTCTTCCCTTCCTCTCTCCATTTCTCTCTGTCCTATCCAACAACAACAGCAACATCAATAATAACTACAACAATAAAACAAGGGCAACAAAAGGAAATAAAAAAAAAAAAAGAAACAGTCTGAGAGTATGGATCCACCTGCCAACACCCATGTCCAGCAGAGAAGCAGTCACAGAAGCCAGAACTCCCACCTTCTGCTCCCCATAATGATTCTGGGTCTATACTCCCAGAGGGATAAAGAATAGGGAAGCTTCTAGTGGAGGTGATGGGATATGGAACTCTGGTGGTGGGAATTGTGTAGAATTGTACCTCTCTTAGCCTAAGGTCTTGTCGATCATTATTCAATTAAAAAGCAAACAAACAAACAAACAAAAATAATGGAAATAAAATAGTAGAAGAATTCAATTTTGCTTATCTCTGGAGAATGTTGTAATCCTCTATGCAACTTTAACTGTATAGATAAAATAATCAAGACATTGAAGTATAGACCTTTCTCCTGGAACTTAATTACCTAAGCTGTATTTTGTAGACTGACTCTGAGAACACTGTGTCTCAGAGCTGAAGGACACAGTGCTTGCACTGGATCAGCATGGCCTTATTTCTTTGAGGTCGTGGGATCTGGGTGTATTTTTGCTATTCTCTTTCGACACACTGAACTGTGTTTGAATACGAGGCTTGTGTTTTTATATTTCTACATAAACTGGATCAAACTTCTTCTAGCTTTTTCTTCCATTGGATAAATCATCAGAGTATTATATTACTATAGTACGTTTGACAGTCAGTTCATCAGAAGTAGTTAGTCACATGTTGCTCCCACATGTCAAGTAGGAAAGGGCCTGACGTTCATATTTTTTATGATTTTTGAACCTAGTGTATTGTTTTTGTTCTGTGGCAAAGGAGACCTATTCCTTTCAACAAATTATATTTTGAAGTTCAGTGGACCATATTAGATTCTGAACGTTGACTTAAATACAGCCTCCAAACCAAGTGCCACTAAGATGTACCATGCTATTTCATTTAAGTGTCTTATAAAATCTGTACATGTGTAGGATCTTGTGTTGGCAATTATGTATAATTTAACAGAAGCTTTTAAACGGAAAGAACCCAAGTACTTAGATGTCAGGTTTTTAATACAGCTTTAAAAGTTACTACATGAAGTAAAAAGTTAAGTTGCAATGTTTGATTCTTTTACTTTTTTTTTATCAGAGCACTTATCAACTCTGACTTATGGTATTGCAAGGGATTAATTAAATTAATTAAATTAATTATTTAATGATTTCATAGTTTTGTCTGTGTGTCAGAATATTAAAATGCAGCTTAATGTTAGTGATTAAAAATTAAGGACTAGGGAGTTGGTCGGTAGGTTAAGCACACATGGTGCAAAGCATAAGGATCCCTGTTCAAGCCCCCGGCTCCCGACCTGCAGGGGAGTCACTTCACAGGTGGTGAAGCAGGTCTGCAGGTGTCTGTCTTTCTCTCCCCGTCTCTGTCTTCCCCTCCTCTCTCCATTTCTCTTTGTCCTGTCCAACAATGATGACATCAATAACAATAACAACAATAACTACAATAACAGTAAAGACAAGGGCAACAAAAAGGAAATAAATAAATATTAAAAAATTAAGGAGTAATGTATAGTATAATATTAGTGACTAAAATATAAGGAATGCATAAGATCATATGTCTTTGGTAATTATGACAATCTCATAGATCATACTAATCAAAAACAGAGTATGAATATGCAATGTGAAAGAAATGAATTGAGAGATTCAGTGAAAGATAGGAATTCTTCAGAAATCCAGGAAAAACAAACAAAAAAACATCTTGAAGGGTACACCTGAGATGATCCTTGAAGAACTGGTAGTTTCTGTGTGGTTTGAATAAGAGAACAGGAACTTAACATGAGGGAAGAGAACAAATTAAAAAAAAAAAAAAGCTGTGAAAATCAACATGATAGAATGAATAGTTTAAATATTGCTTGAATATAGGACACAATTAAGACAGTGGTGAGAGAAAAACTGATTGATAATATTGTAGAGGTAAAGAATTCACATTAAATATTAATGAAAAGTGAAGACAGCCAACGTTTTCTGCACTGGGGAATTGCAGGGTAGGAATTTACATTATGCATATCACCAGATAGCAATTTTTCTGATGAGTTAAAGAAACGTTGGAGGTGAATATTAACACAAAGGCAGTGAAAGTCTTCTTGGGGGGAGGGGAATCAATAAAGCCATGCATTGTGCAATTAGTATTGGAGATGGAAACCGACACCTGTTACAGTAATTTCAGTAAACTTGTTTATTTTCACTAGAATTTAGCGATATACATTTCAGTATATTTTATTTTTTGAGATCACAGGAGCTAATATAAAACCATGTTCTTTTTTTAATTTTCGTGTGATAACATTTATTTTTTTAAAGATTTCTTTTCTTTTTTAAAAAATATTTATTTATTCCCTTTTGTTGCCCTTGTTGTTTTTATTGTTGTAGTTGTTGATGTCATGGTTGTTGGATAGGACAGAGAAAAATGGAGAGAGGAGGGGAAGACAGAGAGGGGGAGAGAAAGACAGACACCTGCAGACCTGCTTCACCGCCTATGAAGCGACTCCCCTGCAGTTGGGAAGCCAGGGCTCGAACCGGGATCCTGACACAGGTCCTTGTGCTTTGCATCATGTATGCTTAACCTGCTGTGCTACCGCCCGACTCCCTATTCATTTATTTATTTTTTAATGAAAGAGAGATACAGAGAGAAAGATAGAAAGAAAGAGACCAAAGCACTGCTCAGCTTTGATTTATGGTGGTGCTGGGGATTGAATGTGCAGCTTCAGAGTCTGAGACATGAGAGTCTTTTGCAGAACCATAATGCTATCTTCCCAGCCTAAAAACATGTACTATTTTCAGATTTTTATTTATTTTCTTTTTTAAATATTTATTTATTCCTTTTTGTTGCCCTGTCATTGTTGTTGGATAGGACAGAGAGAAATGGAGAGAGGAGGGGAAGACAGAGAGGGGGAGAGAAAGATAGACACCTGCAGACCTGCTTCACCACCTGTGAAGTGACTCCCCTGCAGGTGGGGAGCCGGGGCCTTGAACCGGGATCCTTAGGCCGGTCCTTGCACTTTTTTCCACATGCTCTTAACCTGCTGTACTACTGCCCGACTCCCTGTTTTCAGATTTTTATATTGTAGTCTCTCTAAAATAAAATTTACTTTACCATTGGTATATAGATACAAAACTGAAATAGTTACTGTAATAATTAGTTTCAGAACATAACTTGGACCATTTCACAGTCACAGAATGTATTTTAATTGAGAGGTTAATAGTTTACATTACAGTTGTTGGCATATGGATACAATTTCACATTTCGCCATGATATATGTATCTGCAGAAAAAAAAAAAGTTTAGGCCCTTTTCCGTTATGTACCAGAACTTGAAATCTCACCCTCACCAGTCCTCTCCCCGTCCCCCTCCCACCTGAGTCCTTGCCTTGGTATGATGCATCCAACCTGTCAAAGTTTGACTTTGTGTTTCCCCTTTCTGTTCTTGTTTCTAATATTCTACCCTGGAGTGAGATCATCCTATATTCATCCTTCTCTTTCTGTCTCAACTCACTTACCATGATTCCTTCAAGCTCCATCCAAGATGAGGTGAGGAAGGTGACTTCATCATTCTTAGTTGAAGAATATGTCATTATTTATAGTCCACAACTTAAGCCACTCATCTGTTGTTGGACACCTAGGTTGCTTCCACTTTTTGGCTATTACAAATTGTGCTGCTATGAACATAGGTGTACACACATCTTTCTGGGTGCATGTGTTTGTTTCCTTTGGATATATCCTTAGGAGAGGAATTGCTGGGTCCTAGGGGGAAGGTCTGCTGTCTAGCAGAAGTCTTTATAATCCAAGTTTTTAAAGGCAATGGGACTGTATAAAATTGTAAAGCTTTTGTACAGGAAATGAAACCACTGCCCAAATAGATTGCTTACAGAATGGGGGTGAGGATCTTTATATGCCATACATCAGATAACTGTCTAATTATCAAAATATAAAAAGAGCTCACTGAACTCAGCAACAAAATAACAAACAACCCCATCCAAGCATGGGAGAGAGGATATGGACAGAATATGCACCAAAGAAGAGACTCAGAATACCAAAAGACAAGCCACTGATTATCAGAGAAATGCCAATAAAGACAACAATGCGATAACATTTTCACTCTTGTGGTGATTTCTTTCATACATCAGAAAGGACAATAACAATAAATGTTGGAGAAGTTGTGGGGGTAAAGGAACCCTTCCTTTCACATTGCTGGTGGAAAGGACAGAGAGAAATAGAGAGGGGTAGAAAGATAGAGAGGTAGAGAGAAAGATAGACACATGAGGACCTGTTTCACTGCCTGTGAAGTGTTGCCCCTGCACGTGGGGACCCCAGGCTCAAACCACTTGGTCACATGTGTGCACTGCTTAACCAGGTATGCCACTGCCTGGCCCCAGATCAGTCCATATTACCCCTCTCTGTTGTTGTTTTTCTTGTTAGGGCTTTAAAACTTCTGGTCGACTTAATTATTCCTTTTTTTTTTTTTCAGATAGAGTGAAACAGAGATGGAGAGATAGAGGGAAGATAATACAGTACTTGAGCTTTCTCTAATGTGCTTGGGGTTAGACTGAAACCTGGCTGATCTCATGGCAGTTGGGAAGCACACAGTGCAGATAGGTGACTGCTCCCAGCATCCATACTTGCTGTGGTGAAGCATGGGCAGAAGAAAGTATTGTATCACACCGCCACTGAGGAGAGAACAGTCCAGAGAACCAGATACGGGGGTTCCTCTATAGGGGAAGGGGTGCCCTCAGTTTCTTTATTGAGTATGTGCACATACAACTGTCTTAATGAAGCCCATACACATTTTAAAAGGGGTACAGATTTGAATAATCTCTCTTCCGGTATGCAAACCACTCTGTGAAGCCAGACCTCCCACCTTCTGCACCCCACAATGACCCTGGGTCCATGCTCCCAGAGGGATAAAGAACAGGAAAGCTATCAGGGGAGGGGATGGGATATGGAGTTCTGGTGGTGGGAACTGTGTGGGATTGTACCCCTCTTACGCTATGGTCCTATCAGTGTTTCCATTTTATAAATAAAAATTATATATATAAACAAAGACTTGTTATCCCCAGTTCTAGAGATTGCATCAAATCCTGTGTTGACTCTGGGCCACTTTTTGATTCAGATAGTTAAAAACAATAATGGTGAAGCATTTACGACATCTGGATTTACCTTGCTGCTGTGGCATGCCCACCCACTGTTGGACTTGAATCTGGACTGCACACAAGGAAGGCAAAGTGCTTATCCTAGACAGTGAGGTATCTTCCTGTCTTCCCCACCTATTCAGTCTTCCCATTCTTCTCGTTTGTTGTAGCTCTTTGTGGCTCTTTGTGGCTGGATCAGTTCCACACACGAGGCTGCTCTCACACCCTAAATAGATGCTCTAATATGGAAACAGTATATCAGTCTGTGCACAAGATCAGGTCTCTTTACTCAGCTCATGGAAATGATGTGACCTTGAGGACTTTGGACTCCTGGGGTTTCTGCTAATCATGATTAATAAGGACTTTGTAGATACTGCTATAAATTCAGGTTACACTGGATAAAACATGTTCTTCTTAATTAAAATGACATGGGAGGGGCTAGGCATGCAGGTGGACCATAGTAAGAGCTGTGCAGTTGCCTTAAGAGTGTGGTGCTGGGGGTATCTTTATGCTGTGAATAGTCAGCTTGTCAGTGTCCCCTGTTAGTGCCCTGCTGTATTTCACTGGAATTTGCTGTGGAGCATCCTTGCATATTCTTACTTAGGTATATTTTTGCCTATCTGGTTGATGAGAGACATTTAGGGAAGGAAAATTGTCTTGGGACATTTCATGCAGTATTCATATTGTTTCCTCTTGTTAAATGAGGGAAAAGAGAGTTACACATATCCAACTTACTAACTTCTATTTGTAGTTCTTTTAGTGTTGTGTATCAGTTCTGGCCAAAGTTCCTATTCTGAAAGATCCTAGACTAATATATATATATATTCTATCGTATTTCTTAGAAGTTTGTGAATTAATAGAATCTAAAGTAAATGATTGTCACGACAGATGTAAAATTTATATGTACAAGTAACGATAATTGTGGGGCGGGAATAATTCAGTAGAGTTGTAGTACGCCATGAATGAAGACCTGCGTTCAAGCCCATGTCCCTCACCCGGGAGAAGCTTCACAGTGGAATAGAAGGACAGAGTCTCCCCTCTCTGTATCACTCTTTCTCTCTCTAACTCTCTCCTTATTATCTGAAAACAAAAGGCTCCACTGGGAACTGAGCAGTGGAATCCTGTAGACACAGAGCCCCCAGTGGAGACCTTAGTGTAAACAGAAAAGGAATGATAATGGGATATTGCTAGTGGATATACTTTACATGAACTGACTCAATAATTTAAAAAGTCTGTACTTGTAGAAAATCACGTCTGGGGAAATAGCTCAGTGGGTGTAGCTGTGAGATCCTTGTTTTGATTGACCCGATTCCAGGTGTCTCATGCACCAGTGTGCTCTGACTTCTCTTCCTCCTTCTCATGTGAAACTTTCTTACACATCTGAAATAAAGTAAGACTTTTCTTTTTAATTTTTATTTATTTATTTATTTATTTCCTTTTGTTGCCCTTGTTTTTTATTGTAGTTATTATTATTGTTGTCATCATTGTTGGATAGGACAGAGAGAAATGGAGAGAAATGGGGGAAGAAAGGGGGGGAGAAAGACAGACACCTGCAGACCTGCTTCACCACTTGTCAATCAACTTCCCTGCAGGTGGGGAGCCAGGGCTCGAACCGGGATCCTTACACTGTTCCTTGCGCTTTGTGCCACGTGCCCTTTACCTGCTGCACTACAGCCGGACTCCCTAAAGTAAGGCTTTTAAGACCAATAAGATAGATGCATTTGTTTGTTCAACTTCATATAGACATATAAACTTATACCTGTGTATCTCTTTGGCATACTCAGAAAGCTTTTTTTTTTTTTCACCCATTTATTTAATCCTTACAGGAGTAATGCAATGTAAAAAAAGAGGGGGCTGATATTATTGTTTCTATAGCACTGGAGAGACATTTGTTCAATAAAGCATGCCTGATATGTGACAGAAAAGGTGCAGGGGTCTTCTGACTGCTAGTATTATTTTGTTCTCATTGAAATGCTGAACTGTGTGTGTGTGTTTCCTGAAGTGAGAACTCATCAAGTATTCATTCCAAAGCAGGAATCCATTGTGTTCCTCTTCTGTGTAGATATTTTGGTCGGCCCTGGGAATAGTAAAATAAATAAGACAGTTTTGGTATCCATCAAATGGAAGACGATCTGGAAAACACCTTTTCTCTTGGCTTTCATTATTTTTCACATTCTTTGAAATCATGTTTATTTTCATGAGAGAAAGAGAACAGAGAGAGACTACTGCTCTGGCATGTGGTGATCCTAGGGATTAAACCAGGGACCTCTGGGCTCTCAGGCATGTAAAATCTTGTACATTCTTTTTTTATAGACCCAGTCATGGATTAATCTGAAAGTCATAGAAATTGGGTATAAGTTGTCTCTTGTTCCTTTAGCAAACAATATGATTACATTGTTTCTTTTCTCCTATATGCTGTTCAGCAAAAGGAAGCTCTGGAATCAAAGATGACTTGTCTCTCCTGCAGGATTGGGTGAATGACCTCAGAAGAAAGGAGATTCCTTAGAGGCTAGGAAACCTGGCTTTTGTCTTTGCCTCTAATATTGAATTGTAAAGTTTTGAAAATATCACTTAACCTGTCAGTCCTTATTTTTTTTATTTATAGAATACTCATAATAAAATGTGGCTGACTGGTCTCACAGGATTCATTAGAGGGAAAAATTATTTAGTGATAAAGTCATCAACATATTGATGAGAGTTGAACAAATACAAAGTGATAATGTCTAATTCTGGGCAACATTGAGGAAATAGAAACTCCATGAAAGCTGCATGCTGACCATACCCAGAACAGTCTTTTTAAAAATTATAATATATATATATTTAATTTTATTAGAGTTAATATTGATTTACAAAATTACATGTCAACAGGGGTATAAATTCACATCATTCCCACCACCAGAGTTCTGAATCTTCAGTCTCCCCTGCAGTTCCCCTAAGGTTGTAGACATGGGCCAACCATCATCTTTACGACAATTTATATATAATTTCCCCCTTCTTCTTACTGACCCAATCCTCTCTTCCCCTCCAAGCCACTCATGACAACATTTCTATCTCCATGTGTCCCTCTCCTTTTCCTCCTCTCTCTCTGCGTGCTGCTGATGGAGCTCTCCCATCTTCCTCCCATCACTTCTCCCCTGCTGGGAGTGTGGATCAAGATTGTTTTTGGGGTGCAGAAGGTAGGAGTTCTGGATTCTGTCGCTGCTTCTCTGCTGGGTGTGGGCAGGTGGATCCATTATCTCCAGCTTCCAGCACAGTCTTTATATGTGGGTGTCCTAGTTAATGAGGTCACAGATAGAAAGTAAACCTATGTTATGGAAATGTCAGATGCCCCGCCTAGCAGGGCGAGAACAGGGGCTAGGAACCCTGGGACCTGGAATGAAAGGGGCAGGAGACACAAAGAATGACAGCAAGACAGGATTCTGATCAAGCTGTAAAATTTTATTGTGTTCACAGGCATTATAAGGCTTTGGGGAAGGGGGTTGCAAGAGGAGAAGGAGGAGGGGGAGCAATTATCGGGGTGGAATGTCCCTTGCAACATACATAGCCGAAACTATGTCTGGTAACTATAACTATGTGGTGTGTCACTTGTTTTCTGGTAAAACTATGTCTATTAACTGTAACAATGTGGTGTGTCACTTGTTTTCTGGTAAATGGCCTACCTGCGGGGAAATAGAAACTTATCTCGAGGGCTTTCATTGTTTCAAAGGCTTATCTTCTATCAAGCAGAGAATGGCACTTGGCATCTCCTCCCTTCTTTTCAATTTAACTGAGGCAGGAAATTGAGGGTGAGGGGTAGATACCTTAACAGCAGATTTGGTGGGCATTAACCAGAGGGGAAAAATATTGACCTGATTCCTCCTGTGGGGTAGATATAGAACCAATCTTCCCGCATCTTATAAGGCTCTTGGTGTCTTTTGGGGAGGGGAGGCAGAGCCACGGTTTCCAGGGTGAAGAGAACTTCAAGGCACAAAATTTTTATTGCTGACACCAACCTCCATGAAAATCAGGTTTGCTTCACGAGGGACTCAGAGGAGGACTATATAGGGTCCTCCACCTGCAGTGCTTAGCCTCGCACCCCTTACTGGTGTCCTTGCCCTGCCAAGGTTGGATGTCTCAATGCATAATTTTGAGTTTTATGCCATCCGAAAGGGAGGTCTGTCACCCTCAGGTTCAGCCAGGCCTCTCTCAGCCAAATCAAGTTTATGATAATGTATTTTTAAGGGTTTTGATGTCAAGGAGTCAATTTGCTGTTTTATAAAATCAGTAATCTTATTGGAAATAAAGGGTCCTAAGGTAATCATTAACAAAAGACTAATCAAGGGTCCCATAAGGGGCTCTGTAGTGACTCAAGACTATTTGTGGTGGAGTCTATAACCTGTTGTAATTTGTCAGAAAATTCATGGGAGGAATATATAAAGTGTCCTAGAGTGCCACCAGCAAGTCTAAGGGAAGCAGTCAGTGGATGTTATGTCCAGGGGAAGAAACACAGCACATTTGGTCCTCTGGTTGTTGTCAGCGCCAACTGATGAAATTTTTCTTCTTCATAGAGGGTCAGCTGTGGAACAAGCAAAACTAGGAGGCAAGGACCAGGTAGAGAAGAATTGACATGAAAATATAGGATGGTGTTGTACCAAAACACAGAGGAGGTGCATACACATTAGGTGAGGTTCCTTGAACATGAGGAATATTTTGAGAAAAGTGAGCATTCAATAAACATGCAAAGATGAAGTCAGCAGTGGTAGGTCAGCAGAAAGAGAAGATTTGGATAGGCTGGTGAGGTTAGCTGGAGTATATACTGCCATGGCGTCCTTTGTGGTAAGGACTTGCCAACAGGGACTGTGGATTTTGCAAGAGCAATAATGTCATCCACCATAATAAAAGGAAAACAAACATGGACATCCAGTGTTGAAAAGAGAAAAAGAAGAAATATGTCTCTGTGGCTGGGGGAGTGGGTGGCTTTGTCAATGAGATATAATAAATGGACAATTCGAATTTTTGTAAATATTAAAAAGGCTTAGTATAGTTACTTCATTGACACTTTAGCCAACTGAATACTGGGGGGTGCATTCCCCTTCTTTTTTATTTATTTGAGCTTTTAATGTTCTAAAGGAAACAAAAATACATGGATTGGATGTCTATTGAAGCAAAACAGAGCATATGGCTCCTAAGGTTTTTGAGCTTTTTCTTGTTTGAGCTGTAGCCCACATAAATTTGGAAAAAATACCAACTGAGAAAAAAAAATGTTTTTGTTTACTAAACATGGGCAGGTGAATTACATCAATCTGCCAGAGAGCATTGGCTTTTATCAATGGAGATTAATCTTAAAACTCTGAATAGCAGGATCTTAATTAAACAGTTAAGGAGCCAGTAAAGTGCTCTCACTACGGCAGGTCAAGCGTTAAAATTTTAAGAGGCTTGTAAAAAAATTAGAGAAAAATTTTAGGATATGAGTGACTTTAGGAGTCATCATACACCCATAAATAAAAAATGAAAATCTTCTATCAAGCAGAGAATGGCTCTTGGCAGTCAGACATGAAAACACATTGCACTGTCACTTTGAGGATCCTGGCATTCATACCCGTTTTTGTGTCTAGGGTCTTCCCAGCTGAAGTAGACTGGAGTGCCTAGGCTTTTGGTCTACAGTCATATGTTTTATGCCAAACCAAGGGGGACTAAGCCATCCTTAGGGACCAACCTGTCATGATTCTGGAATTTCAGAAACAGTAACGAGCATCAGAAACAATGTCTTTTGTTCATTTCTGCAGTAAAGGAAAGCTTCTTTGGATAGGCAGAGGCGTTTTCGCCCTCTAATTGTTTCCATCCTGACCTTTATTATATCACATTTCACTTGAGTTTGTATCTTTGAAGGAAAGATTAGGACACTGTGCAGAGAGAATCATGTGGGGCATTCATAAAAAATTAAATGCCCTCAGCAGACACAGAAGTAGGTCTTTCCCTTCTTTTATTAAGTTAATACATCTCGGTCACTGATCAACCTGTATTGGGTATTATAACTAGATGGATCTAAACTTTCATTATTGTCAGAACTACCCAGACAACACCCACCATATGTAACAGGCACACAGGAACAAATTGAAAGAGAATTCAAGAAGTTTCTTTTTCAACCCGACTCACATTTTAATATTTCACAACTCTTGCTCATTTCTTAAATTCTCAAGATCACTAACCAATTTCTGTATTTGCCTGTATCAGCAAAAGATGAAATATGCAGATCTAAATAGACACACAGGGCTTTATCTTAGAAATGGTAGCTGAAGTTCCTGGTATTGGAATTTCATGGACAAATATTTGAGGAAATGGCACAAAGAACTTTATGTTTTTCAAAGACCAAGAGAAGCTGAATAGACAAAGAAAAAAGACATTTACTCTCTCAAGTGCAAATTACACGAACTCTCTGCAGATATTCCGTCCCTATTGGAAAACCACAGCACAGTAACTTGAGATGTCACTGATCATTCCTGGAGACAGTCTGATCTCTTTGGAGGGCACTGCAAACATTATTCTGAAGGTCTGCAAAGGACATCGGGTGGTTCACATGAAATATTCAGTATAAATTCAGATGTTAGATCGCTCCAAAGAAGTGGGAGGAGATTTGGTTGTGAATTTTAAAAACTGGAGTAAAGGTTACATACATATTTCACTTTTGCTACCATCAGGAAAGTGTATGTTGTGTCATTTCTGATGACTTGTTGGTTGATTGATATAAGAAATAGCTTAGTTAACTTTAGCTTGTTTTTTTTTTTTTTAAGTAATATGTTTTCCATACTAGAGTGATAGATAGGTCTACTGGTTTTGTTAGTATTTTTTTATTCCCTTTTTGTTGCTCTTATTGTTGTAGTTATTGTTGTTGGATAGGACAGAGAGAAATGGAGAGAAGAGGGGAAGGCAGAGGGGGTGAGAAAGAGAGACACCTGCAGACCTGCTTCAGCTCCTGTGAAGTGACTCCCCTGCAGGTAGGAACTCGGGGGTTTGAACCGGGGTCCTTACACAGGTCCTTGTGCTTTGAGGCACGTGTGCTTAACCTGCTGCGCTACTGCCCGACTCCCAGGTCTACTGGTTTTAAATGTATGTATATATCAGTACTTTCTTTTTTTTTTTTATCATGGTTTGCATTTTGATGCATGTATATTGAGAATCTTGTAGTTTCCTGACCAATAATTACAAACAGTTCAACACCAAATTATACCTTAAGCCCCACTACAGAAATTACAAAATTCAGTGCCTCAAATAGGAAGGTCCCATAGTTTGTGCTTAGATAACTACCTTATGGTTTAGATTGAAAAGAGTTTGAAAGCAGAGGACAATTACACCCTGAAACATCAGCGGTTGAATTGTGAAACATTACTGTAGTCACTTGAACCAACGAGTTTGCTTTGTTCTAATAGTGCAATACGTTTCCCCTTGTTAAAAAAAAAATGAGTGTATTTGTCAGGAGAACCTCTTGAGGAAATTAAAAGTATATTGATCATTGTAAATGCTTTTCTGTAATACCATGAAGTTGTTGAAATTGACCCTAAACTATATTTTCTTTCTAACTGTAGGTATCTTTCATGTGTTGATATTTGCGGATCCGTATTTCAAGGTTAAAGAATTATACTCACTGCAAATGCATATACTACTTGCTTTATATTATTTGAGTTGGTGACATTAGGAAAGCATCACGAGCATTATAATGAATTCAAGAGTTAACATACACACCTTCATCACAACTCGTAGCTGCTTCTGTCCCTCAACAATGTGCTAAAATAGACATTTAGAGGAATCCTCTTGATTACCACAGAAAATGGCAGAAAGACTGTTGGAAAGTGGTGATAGCATTAGCTTTCATGCCAGTGAAGGTTTCAGCAGTAGATGCAGTAGTATCTGCGAGTAAGGTTCCAGCAGTAGGCGCGGTAGCATCTGCGAGTAAGGTTCCAGCAGTAGGCGCGGTAGCATCTGCGAGTAAGGTTCCAGCAGTAGGCGCGGTAGCATCTGCGAGTAAGGTTCCAGCAGTAGGCGCGGTAGCATCTGCGAGTAAGTTTCCAGCAGTAGGCGCGGTAGCATCTGCGAGTAAGTTCCCAGCAGTAGGCGTGGTAGCATCTGCGAGTAAGGTTCCAGCAGTAGGTGCGGTAGCATCTGCGAGTAAGGTTCCAGCAGTAGGCGCCATAGCATCTGCGAGTAAGGTTCCAGCAGTAGGTGCAGTAGTATCTGTGAGTAGCTTTGGAAGCAAGGTGCTGTGGAGGTCAGGCCCACTGCTAAGGCAGGTGCTTCTTCACTGATACTTAGTTTTTCCTGTTCTAAAATGGAAGCCAGGACTCTCTCAAGAGACATGGAGTGCCGTGAATAACTGTTAGCCATGTCTCTGACTGAATTCCTCATGACTTGGGTCAAATGCCTACAGTCCATAGAGACTGTATAGAATATTTATTTATTTATTTATTTATTTAATTTAAGAAAGGAGACATTAACAAAATCATAGGATAAGAGGGGTACAATTCCGCACAACTCGCATAACTCGATCTCCATATCCAATCCCCTCCCCTGATAGCCTTCCCATTCTCTATCTCTCTGGGAGTATGGATCCAGGGTCATTGTGGTTTGCAGAGGGTGGAAGGTCTGGCTTCTGTAATTGCTTCCCCGCTGAACATGGGCATTGACTGGTCGATCCATACTCCCAGTCTGCCTCTCTCTTTCCCTAGTAGGGTGTGTCTCTGGGGAAGCTGAGCTCCAGTACACATTGATGGGGTCATCTGTCCAGGGAAGTCTGGTCAGCATCTTGCTGGCATGATGGAATCCTTGGGGTATATCCCCAGGAGAGGAATTACTGGGTCATATGGAAGGTTATGTCTAGCCTTGTGAGAGTTCTCCAGACTGCTCTCCAGAGAGGCTGGACCAGTTTACATTCCCACAAGTACTGTAGAAGGGTTCCTCTGTCCCCACAGCCTCTCTAACATTTGTTGCTGTTGTCCTTTTTGATGTATGTCATTCTCACAGGAGTGAAGTGGTATCTCAATGTTGTCTATATTTACATTTCTCTGACAATCAGCGACCTGGGACAGTTTTTCCTATGTTTGTTAGCCTTTTGGATCTCCTCTGAAGTGAATGTCTTGTTCATATCCTCTGCCCATTTATGGATGGGGTCATTTACTTTTTTGGTGCAAAGTTTGCTGAGTTCTCTGTATATTTTGGTGATTAGTCTCTTGTCTGATGTTTGGCATGTGAAGATCTTCTCCATTCTGTGAGGGTTCTCTTTGTTTGTGTGATAGTTTCTTTGGCTGTGCAGAAGCTTTTCAATTTGATGTAGTCCCATTGGTTTGTTTCTGTTTAGTCTTCCTTGCAGTTGGGTTTATTTCATCAAAGATGTCCTTGAGGTATAGGTGGGAAAGTGTTTCACCAATGTTTTCCTCTAAGTATTTGATAGTTTCCGGTCTGACATCCAGGTCTTTGATCCATTTGGAGTTAATTTTTGTTTCTGGTGAGATAAGGTGGTTCAATTTCATTCTTCTGCACGTTATAACCCAGTTTTCCCAGCACCATTTATTGAAGAGAGCCTCCTTCTTCCATTTAATACTTTGGGCCCCCTTATAAAAGATTTGGTGTCCACAGGTGTGGGGGTTTAGATCTAGGCTTTCAATTCTGTTCCACTGGTCTGTGTGCCTATTTTTGTTCCAGTACCAGGTTGTTTTGATGATGATGGCATTATAATATAGTTTGAGATCTGGGAGTGTGAGGCCTCCATTTCTGTTTCTTTTCCTTAAGATGGTTTTGGCAATTCTAGGTGTTTTCTGGATCCAGATAAATGAATATAGTGTTTGTTCTATTCTCTTAAAGAAGCTTGGTGAAAGTTTGAATGGTATCGCATTAAATTTGTGTATGGCTCTGGGGAGAATATTCATTTTGATGATATTTATTCTTCCAATCCATGAGCATGGGATGTCTTTCCATTTCTTGGTATCAGTTTCTATTTCCTTGAAGAGTGACTCATAGTTTTAAGTATACAAGTCTTTCACTTCTTTGGTCAGCTTTACTCCTAGGTATTTGATTGATTTTGTTGCAACAGTAAATGGGAGTGATTTCTGGATGTCTTCTTCTTCAGTTTTGGTGTTTGCATAGAGAAATTCCACTGATTTTTGTACATTGATTTTGTAGCCTGACACCTTGCTATATTGCCTAATAACTTCCAGTAGTTTTCTACTGGATTCTTTAGGTTTTTCTATGTATACTATCATGTCATATGCAAATAGTGAGAGTTTGACTTCTTCTCTTCCAATCTGTATTCCTTTGATTTCTTTCTCTTGTCTGATTGCTATGGCAAGAACTTCCAATACTATGTTGAAGAGCAATGGTGATAGTGGGCAGCCCTGTCTAGTCCCTGATCTGAGGGGAAGTGCTTTCAACTTCTGTCCATTGTGTATCATGTTGGCTGTTGGTTTGCTATGTATGGATTCCACTATCTTTAGGAATTTCCCATTTATTCCCATTTTTTGTAGGATTTTGAGTATGAATGGGTTTGGTTTTGTCAAAGGCTTTTTCTGCATCTGTTGAGATAATCATGTGGTTTTTGGATTTGCTTTTATTGATGTGGTGAATGACATTGAGAGACTTACGTATGTTGAACCAGCCTTGCATTCCTGGGATAAATCCCACTTGGTCAGGATGAACAATCTTTTTGATATGCTGCTGTATCCGGTTGGCCAAGATCTTGTTTAATATTTTGGCATCTATGTTCATCAGAAATATTGGTCTGTAGTTTTCCTTCTTTGTTGTGTCTCTATCTGCTTTTGGTATCAGAATGATGTTGGCTTCATAGAAGGTGGAAGGGAGTGTCCCTGTTTCTTTGATCTTATGGAAAAGCTTTAGGAGTATGGGTATTAACTGTTTCCTGAAGGTTTTGTAGAATTTGTTTTGAAGCCATCTGGTCCAGGACTTTTGTTGTTGGGGAGATTCTTAATAAGAGTTTCGATTTCTTTGTCTGTGAATAGTGCATTTAGGTTTTGTAGTTCTTCTTGGTTCAGTTTTGGAAGGGTATATGCTTCTAGGAATTCTTCCATTCCAGATTTTCTAGCTTGGTGGCGTATAGTTCTTCATAGAATTCTTGTATGATATTCTGGATTTCTCTGGTGTCAGTTGTGATATCTCCTCTATCGTTTACAATTCTATGAATTTGAGTCTTCTCCCTTTTTTGTTTAGTGATTCTGGCTAGGGGTTTGTCAATCTTGTTTAATTTTTCAAAGAACCAACATTTGGCTTCATTGATCTTCTGTATCGTTCTCTTATTTTCGATGTTGTTTATTTCTGCTCTAATTTTAGTGATTTCTGTCCTTCTGGTTGCTTTAGGGTTCCTTTGTTCCTCTTCCTCTAAGTCCTTAAGGTGTGCAGTAAGGTTGTTTATTTGGGTTTTTTGTTGTTGTTGTTGTTGTTATTTAATATGTGATTGTATGGCTATGAGTTTCGGATACGTGTGAACATATGCTCTCTCTCACAGAAACTGGTGTAAAGCTAGTTTTTGGGACTTCAAGCAGTCTTTCCCAGGCTGGCTGAGGCTTGTTTGATCAGCCAATTGTCACTTGAATGGGTCTAAGTCCCTTATTCAGAGGAACAACAAAAATAGCCTAGAAATTTGGAAGCAGGGTTTAATGGCACTGTGGTGGGCCAGGAATCTTGGTAAAGAAAGGAGCTCCACAGGGAGCCTGCTAGCAGCAGCTCCCTACCCCTGGGGTCTGGTTATGAGGAGAGAGGGGCTGAGAGAAATAATCAAGAAATTTCCTTTCTTTTTGCTCTAATTTTTTAACCCAAATTGAATTATAATCACCTCCCTGGTCTACCTTTAGGATGCCTCCTTGCTTGTCCCACTGAAGGCCAGGATTTCAAGGCTTTCTAGCAGTTGATGTCAGAGCCCAGGGGTGCTGCTACATTCCAGTAGCCATCTTGGCTCCGCCTCCAGAATATTTTATTTCATGACCTTCATTTGCTACTTAAAACTTTTTTTTTTTTCTTAGCATCTTGAACTCTGGAATAAGTCTTAGGGAGGTGTCGTGTTATACAAATTGTACGGGATGTGACGTAGGCATTCTGTGTGCTGGGTAAAGATTAGAGAGACTTAATTAGCTGGACTTAACTACCAGTCATGTAAATGCAAAGAACTTTATACTTCTTTTTTTATTTTTTTATATTTATTTATTTATTTTCCCTTTTGTTGCCCTTGTGGTTTAACATTGTTGTGGTTATTGATGTCATTGTTGTTGGATAGGACAGAGAGAAATGGAGAGAGGAGGGGGAGACAGAGGGGGGAGAGAATGATAGACACTTGCAGACCTGCTTCACATCCTGTGAAGTGACACCCTGCAGGTGGGAAGCCGGGGGGCGGGGGAGGCTCCAACCAGGATCCTTATGCTGGTCCTTGAGTTTTGCTCCCTGTGCGCCTAACCCGCTGTGCTACCACCCAACTCCCAGAACGTTATACTTCTGTGCTGTTACTTCATTGTCCCAATTTCTCTATCGGTACTATAGTCTGTAATCTATAATCGTGCTAACCAATTTTGCCAGTGGAACTGCTGTCACAATTTCTGCCATCTGTTTTAGCAAAAGTAATAAAAATGACTTAAGAGCCTTACATAATTACTGTGAAATGGTCACACTAAATGCAGCATTAATAATGCATCTGAACTTATTTATAATTCAGGAGTAAACTAGTGCTTGGGGAAATCTTATGTATCTTTGATACCCCAGATGTTTTCTTGGTAAAGGAATTCAGGATTAAACAGGTACGGGTTTCTGATTTTTGAAGTCTCTTCAGAAAGTTAAGACAAGACAAAGAGTATTGATAGAAGTTTTAAAATATCTGAAGCTTCCTTGCGTTCAGAACATTTTAAGGAAATGAAGATGATGGTACTCAATCATTAAAATCAGCGGAATATTGAATCAGAGCATGTATATCTAGATATCATGTGAGAATGTTGAGTTAGAAAGTATTTTATAGTTGTTCCTGCCAGCGTTGTTTTTGAAACTGAAACACTCTTCTCAGCTCACTCTACTGGTCCTGTTCTCCCCCAAACACACTCACGTATGTGTGAGTTTCTGAGTGTTTTCATGCATTTGAGTCATCTTGCTGGATCTATTCAAGATCCATTTAGATTTGCTTTTCAGTGGCTTCCTACTATGCACTGAAAAAATGCTAAAACTGATAAGGGCATTTCATATTTTTCTTTTTTTTATATTTATATATATATTTTTAAAATTTATTTATTCCCTTTGTTGCCCTTGTTGTTTTATTGTTGTCGTTATTATTGTTGTTGTCGTTGTTGGATAGGACAGAGAGAAATGGAGAGAGGAGGGGAAGACAGAGAGGGGGAGAGAAAGACAGACACCTGCAGACGCCTGTGAAGCGACTCCTCTGCAGGTGGGGAGCCGGGGTTCGAACCGGGATCCTTACGCCGGTCCTTGTGCTTTGCACCACTTGCGCTTAACCTGCTGCGCCACCGCCCGACTCCCCGTATTTTTCTATACACTGTCATATCTGGACACAGTTTCTTCCTTCCCATTGGGATAGGACGACCCCCCCCACACACACACACACTCACTCAAGTATGTAAACTCTTATTTCCCTATATTCTTCAACTCTCTTTTTTTTTTAGAATTTTTAATTTTTATATTTTTAAAAATTTTTACTATTTATTGGATAGAGACAGCCAGAAATTGAGAGGAAAGGGGAGATAAAGAGGGAGAGAGAAAAACACCTGCAGACCTGTTTCATCACTCACGAAGCTTTCCCCCCACAGGTGGGGACCAGGGGCTCGAACTTACGTCCTTGAATGTTGTAATGTGTGCTCAACTTGACCCCCCCCCTTTTTAGAATTCCTTTGCTTTAGTGTTTTCATCTTTCCATTCACAGGAAATCATATTTTTTAAATTGAGTTCATTTTTTTTTTCATGGACATGGGATGTTTCCTCTCCTAATTCCTACCTACTTATTAAGGTCTCAAAGTAAATTCTTCACTGAAAACACCTTAACTAATCTCTTCCTGTTCAGGACCACTGTAGCTAATGCAGAGTTTTGTAAATTTCCTTTTATAAGAGATGGTGATATGAAATATTACAAATTGAAATGAGAAGTATTTAGAACCCGTTACCTGTTTGAAGTCACTGCGGAAACTGAAAGTTTATTTTTCCTTTTAGATACTATTCAGATAAATGTTTTACTTTGCAACTCGTTGAGGGCTTTAAAAATTAAGAAACTCAAGGTCTTATAAAATTATTGTCAGTTATATAATTCAGCTGTTCTAGGTGTGAATTTCATATTGCCAGCACACTTAAAACTGCATGTGTTAAAATACCCATGTAGATAGAATTCAAGTGATGAAAGTTGTTGAATATATATATATATATATTCTTTTTAAATTTAATTCAATTTTATTTATAAAAAGGAAACACTGACAAAACCATAGGATGAGAAAGATACAATTCCACACAATTCCCACCAACAGAACTCCGTATCCCAAACCCTTCCCTGATAGCTTTCCTGTTCTTTATCCCTCTGGGTTCTGGGGAATCAGAGCTTCAGGACATATTGGTGGGGTTGTCTGTCCAGAGAAGTCTGGTTAGCATCATGCTGGCATCTGGAACCTCGTGGCTGAAAAGAGAAATAACATATAAAGCCAAAACAGTTATTTCTTTAATAGCATTTTTATCTTAGAACATATAGAAAGGATAAGTACCACTAATGCTTCTCTAAATAGTCAAGTCACATAAACTTAAATATAGCTTCTAATTGTTTCATAATGTCTCTATAGCATAGTATACAAAATATATTTTTATAACACATACTTATAAATGATTTATAATCTGTGAAACAACCCACTTAAGCTGGCTGCCATTGATTTCGTTATCTCTCATGAGTAATACGCCACACAACACGGCAGACTAGAGTAAGTGGGTTGTGTGTGTGTGTGTTTAATTATAAAATTAAACATTGACTAAACCATAGGATAAGAGGGGTACAACTCCACACAGTTCCCACCACCAGAACTCCGTATCCCATCCCCTCCCCTGATGGCTTTCCTATTCTCTATCCCTCTGGGAGCATGGACCCAGGGTCACTGTGGGATACAGAAGGTGGAAGGTCTGGCTTCTGTAATTGCTTCCCCGCTGAACATGGGCGTTGACAGGTGGATCCATCCTCCCAGCCTGTCTCTCTCTTTCCCTAGTGGGGCAGGGCTCTGGGGAAGCGGGGCTCCAGGACACATTGGTGGGGTTGTCTGTCCAGGGAAGCCTGGTCGGCATCATGCTGGCATCTGGAACCTCGTGGTTGACAAGAATGTGTGTGTGTGTGTTTTGATAGTGGTTCATGTTGAGAATATACTTGGACCTTGTGAGGAAAGGGAAGGATAGATTCTCCCAAGCAAATATGTAAGGATATTTTTGCCAGAATGTTTTATGTCCTTCCCTGCTTCCTTCAGCATGTGGACACTGTTCCGTATACAGATACTGAGGAACAGGTCACTAGAAGGTGAATTCCTGGAGAATCTTCTCTGAAGGCCAGACTTATCTTCTGGAAATAACAAAAGATTAGAAAATCTTAAAAATGAGATGGGAAGACCTTTCAAGGATCATAATCATCATTCCAACTTAAGGCGCGATCTTTTTTTCTTAAAGGTCTCTCAGAATGCTTCCATGCTTCCTTAGAACAGCCATGGAATGGTAGCTGTAGCATAGTGATCAAAAGTGTTTGCTTTGGCTCAGTAGCGCTGGGTTTAACCCGTTTGGTGAGCTAGCACTTTTTTAAAAAAAGAATATTTTTATTTATTATTGGATAGAGACAGAGAGAAATTGAGAGGCGGAGGGGAGATAGAGAGGGAAAGAAACAGAGAGACTCCTGCAGCCCTGCTTCACCACTCGTGAAGCTTCCCCCTGAAGATGGAGACCAGGGACATGAGCCTGGGTCCTGGTGCATTACAGTGTGTGCAATTAACCAGGTGTGCTGTCACCTGGTCCCGAGATAGCACTTTTTTAAGCTTCGGTTTCTTTATTGTAAGTTGAAGTTAGTAATAATACTTACTCTTTTAAAAATATTTTAATTATTTATTTATTATTGGATAGAGACAGGAATTGAGAGGGGAGGTGGGGATAGAGAGGGAAAGAGACAGAGAGACATCTGCAGCCCTGCTTCACCACTCATGAAGCTTTGCCCCTGCAGGTGGGGACCAGGGGCTTGAACCTGTGTCCTTGATCACTGTAATGTGAGCACTTAACCAGGTGTGCCACTGCCTGGCCCCATAATACTTATTATCTGAGTGCGATTAGAATAGATGTTGCATCTATTGGCTAACATAGTGCCTGAAAGAAAATTTTTTTTTTGAAAGAAAATTCTTAACCACTGTGTGTATATAAATGTTTGCCTCTCTCTCTTGCTCTCTCTTTCTCCCTCTCTCTCTCTCTCTCTCTCTCTCTCACACACACACACACACACACACACACACACACACACACACATCATCCATGTGAAGTATCTGAGAAGGAGGAAGTTATAATTTTGCTTGATTTTTACTCCCCAATTCAACAGAAACATTAAATTCAGTTTCTAGATAAACAGTAGCACGTGCTTCATACCCAGAAGGGACTAAGGCAAATGACCAACATAACAAAAAGAAATGAAATAACAGTATTCCAGCTTCAGAAAGGAAAAGTCATCAGGGAAAACGCTGTCTGTGCTGAAATGCTTCTTCTGAAGCCAGGCTCCCTGAGTAGAGTCCTTGCTGTGCTGGGTGCCAGCGCCCCAGTCTGAGGTAGCAGCCCACATGGGGAAGCACATCCTGCAGAAGGCAGCTTCCTGGTGACTGAGCACTGCTGCCCTGCTTCTCTGTCTCTGTCACCCTCTATCTAGGGGGAAAGAAAGGAAAATAAGGGAGTCGGGCAGTAGCGCAGCGGGTTAAGCACAGGTGTCAAGCAAAGCACAAGGACCGACATAAGGATCCCGGTTCGAGCCCCCAGCTCCCCATCTGCAGGGGAGTCGCTTCACAGGCGGTGAAGCAGGTCTGCAGGTGTCTGTCTTTCTCTCCCCCTCTCTGTCTTCCCCTCCTCTCTCCATTTCTCTTGTCCTATCCAACTACAACAACATCAATAACAACAATAACTACAACAATAAAACAAGGGCAACAAAAGTGAAAATAAATAAATATTAAAAAAACAAGGGCAACAAAAAGGGAAAATAAATCTATTTAAAACTAATCTATTTAGAAGCTTTTGCGTACTTAGTTTTTATTTAATTTAATTTAATATTATTATTATTTAATATTACCTCTAGGGTTACTGCTGGAGCTTGGTGCCTACACCACGAATCCAGTGTCTCTGGAGGCCATTTCTTCCCCTTTGTTGTTTATCATTGTCATTGTTGTTGTTGTTGGATAGGACAGAGAGAAATGGAGAGAGGAGGGGAAGACAGAGAGGGGGAGAGAAAGACACCTGCAGACCTGCTTCACTGCTTGTGAATCGACTCCCCTGCAGGTGGGAAGACAGGGCTCCAGCCAGGATCTTTGAACCTGTCCTTGCGCTTCATGCCACGTGCTCTTAACCCGCCAGTTAGCACGCGGGAGTGTGTGGGGGTCAGTTCCACATTGCATTTTTGTCGTAGCACTGCGACCAATCTTGTAGTCAGCTCAAAGCCTGCAGTGATTTATTCCTTATCCCTGCTTCCATCAATTAGGTAAAGGGGACGTGACCCTGAATGAACTTTGGGTAGCAATATGTAGCAGATGGGGTGCAGACAATTGAGGAAGCCTGTCGTGGGCATGGGGAGGGAAATGGAGAGGCCGTGAAGAAACACAGTCCTTAGTACTGGTGACTGAAGCGGGTGGGCAAATGGCAGGTGGACTTCTGGTGGTTGTGCTATAGGCTTTTTTATTTGATTGATTGATTAATGAAATAATCATGACTTTAAGAAGGATAAGAAAGACTAGAGGATCTGAATTATTAGCACATGTCTGAGTTGAGATTTGAGCATGTCCATTTTGGTTTAAAAACGGGATAAGACCAGGGGCCCACTGACCTAGGATGGACAGAGTTAACAAGTTGGTGGAGGGTGTGGTGTGCCAGCATCTATCAAGGGGAGATAAGAAACACTAATGTGGGGAGTCGGGCGGTGGCGCAGCGGGTTAAGCGCAGGTGGCACAAAGCACAAGGACTGACGTAAGGATCCCGGTTCGAGCCCCCGACTCCCCACCTGCAGGGGAGTCGCTTCACAGGCGGTGAAGCAGGTCTGCAGGTGTCTGTCTTTCTCTCTCCCTCTGTCTTGCCCTCCTCTCTCCATTTCTCTCTGTCCTATCCAACAACAATGACATCAATAACCACAACAATGTTAAACAACAAGGGCAACAAAAGGGAAAATAAATAAATATAAAAAAAATTTTTTTAAATCAATTAAAAAAAAAGAAACACTAATGTGTAATCATCTTTCCTCCCAATAAGTAATTTAATTTAAAAAGTATATGTATATATATATATATATATATATGTATGTGTATATGCATGTGTATGTGTATATGTATATGTACATGTATATATTAGAAACTCAAAATTTAAAATGAGTGAGGAGGAAGTTGAGAGCCCGATCAGGAAATGTGTTGTCACTCAACAAAAAAAATTGAAGTGACTGGAGGGACAAGGTTCTCAGTTGGCTACTGTGAGTATTCAGAGGTGCCAGGGAAAGTCATGACGAGTTCAGGAAACAGGAGAAACGGTGTCTGGAATTAGGTGATTATACAAAGAGTAAAGCTTACATGGGTATAAGTGAATATAAAGAAATACCAGTGACAACTCCAAATAATAAAGAGTTTCTCAGTTTTAGAATCTGTAATAATGCGTTTAAGTAAGACCATATTAATTCAGAATCTGTATCACTATCAACATTTTTTCATAGAGCTTCATTGCTTTTTTTGAGGAATACAGTTTTGTAGTGATATGTCAACTAAACTAGCATTGTGCATGTTTTTTTTTTAATTTTATTTATTTATTTATTTTCCCTTTTGTTGCCCTTGTCTTTTTTTATTGTTGTTGTAGTTATTATTGTTGTTGTTGTTGATGTGGTTGTTATTGGATAGAACAGAGAGAAATGGAGAGAGGAGGGGAAGACAGAGGGGGGAGAGAAAGACAGACACCTGCAGACCTGCTTCACCGCCCGTGAAGCAACTCCCCTGCAGGTGGGGAGCTGGGGGCTGGAACCCGGATCCTTACGCCGGTCCTTGCGCTTTGCGCCACCTGCGCTTAACCCACTGCGCCGCCGCCCGACTCCCGCATTGTGCATGTTTAATTGCCATATTATTTTATCAAATAATGCTGGTCCTATAAATCATTTTAACTTTTATATACAGAAAACAATCTTATGTGAGACTGGAAAAAAAAAACATAGCTGTTAAGAAGTATTTCCGTTATTTAGACATGAAAACAGACAGTTCAGACTGTGCTGAGCTCACGGGAAGACAACAAGTACATTAATTATTAGTACCACTGAAGAGCATGGGAGTTCTGATCATCCGTCCTATTTAACAAGTTTTTGGAATTGAAACTGCCATTACTAGCTAACCTTTCTCTTGAAGTGGCCCAGTAAAAACAGACGCTGGAAATGTATAGTTATATTTATTATCATTTACATACTAGTTTCTCCACCTAGAAGTGCCACCACATTTATCAATAGACTAGAATACTGAGATTTTATGAACATACTTGGTGAGGATATACATATGTTTAATTCACTATCTTATTTAAAAATCAGCAATGATTGACTGAGAAATAAAAGGCTTGGTTTTCAAAATACTAACTAAAGTACAACATATCCCAGAATAAGCTTACAAAAGGCACACACAATAGCTGTGTAAGTAATACTTATGGCTGGTTAAGGGTAAATTAACAAGATGAAAATAAGTGACATTAACAAGTACCTTGGATAGATGACTCGGTATTGTAGAGATATAATCTCTCCTAATAATGTCTCCTGTCTCATGCACTTATTAGAATCCATATACCTTCCCATACAATGCTATTCTCCCTTTCTTTCTTTCTTCCTTCCTTTCTTCCTTCCTTCCTTTCTCTCCCTCCCTCCCTCCCTCCCTCCTTCCCTCCCTCCTTCCCTCCCTCCCTCCCTCCCTCTCTCTCTCTCTCTCTCTCTCTCTCTTTCTTTCTTTCTTTCTTTCTTTCTTTGTTTTTTTTTGACACCTACAGACTTGCTTCACCACCTGTGAAGCGACTCCCATACAGGTGGGGAACCGGGGGCTCGAACTGGGATTCTTAAGTTGGTTCTTACGCTTTGCGCCACGTGCGTTTAACCTGCTTCGCTATAGCCCGACTCCCTTCTGCTTCATTTTTATTTGACAAGATATAGAGAAATTGAGAGGGAAGGGGAGAGAGCGAGGGAGAAAGATAGATACCTGCAGACCTGCTTCTCTGCTCATGAAGTGTCTTCCTTGTAGGTGGGGAGCTGGGGGGTTTGAACCCAGATCCTTCAACATGGTGATGTGTGTTGTGTGCTTAACCAAGTGTGCCACTGCCCAGCTGCCTAAGAAGACTTTTTTTTATTTGATAAATGGAGTGCAGTATTTCAAACATCAGCTGATAATACTTATACAATTTGTGCTTGTTCTTTAAAGGAAATTGTCAATATTAACATCAATGGATACGCTAAATGAATATAGAAGTTAAGGTCTCCAAAGACTACTGATAGTAACAATATACACATTCGGATCAATGGAAATAAATTTTACTGTCTGCCAGGCATACTAGAATCTTGCTAGCCTTCCTGCTGCTGGGGAGAATTTACTTGTCATTCACAATTCCTCAAAGCCAGAAAGAAAATCCCTAAAGCCTTGCCTCACCTTACCTCGCATCCAAATTGATTATGCATCCTGGACTACTAGTTTACTGGCTAAACTGTGAGAAGCACGTGCCATGGTCTCAAACTTAGAAAGCTGGAAGACAGTGTGCAAGGACCTGGGTTCAAGCCTCTGGTCCTCATCTGCGGGAGGGGGGCAGGGCAAGTGTCGTGAGCAGGGCAAGTGCTACAGGCAGCTTTCTTTGCCTCTTCTACTCTGTACCATTTCCCTCTACATTTCTCTGCTTCTATCCTCTGAGTTAGTTTATTAAAAAAAAAAAGAGTGAAAAACTGTCTAATGTCCAGTAGAAAAGCAATTACAGAAGCCAGACCTTCCTTCCACCTTCTGCACCCCATAATGACCCTGGTTCCATACTCCCAGAGGGATAAAGAATAGAAAAGCTATCAGGGGAGGGGAGGGGATGGGATATGGAGCTCTGGGGGTGGGAATTGTATGGAGTTGTACCCCTCTAATCCTAAAGTCTTGTCAATCATTATGAAATCCATAAAAAAAAAAAAGAGAGGAAGAAAGAAAACTGGGAAACGCATAAAAATTATCTTCAGTACCACACAGTAGAACAAGGCTTTAGTTCTGATGAAAGTACTGGGAGCAAAATGGTGATTTTCCAAAGCTTCCTTCCTTGATTGACTATGAGGTATCATAAGGACACAAAGTACAGTTTTAGTTGACACCAAATGTCTTAGAGGGAAAACGTACTCAGTGGAGAACCACTCCATGCTATTTTATGAGGTCCAACATTGGGGAATTGTGATCTCACATTTCGAAGAGAACACTTCTCACTTTGGTCCAATGAACTGGTTTCCAGACAAAGGCTGCTTCATTCCAGGACATGAGCCTGCAGTATCACCGAGTTGACTCCACACAGTCTGGGGAAGCATGAGACCTTCCTTCTTCCAGTTGTCATATTTTTGCCTCCAGATGACTAAGACAGGACACAGCTTACTCTCCTGGGGTCAGTTATTCTCCCTACTGGAGTCGAGCAAAGACACAAACCTCCCTGGAAAGCTTGCTTGCTTGAGAGCTTCCCTCAAGATAACCCCCTTGTATGACATTTGCCTAATGAATTAATCTATAGCACTGTTGGAATTGTTTCTGCAGACTGATTATGTGAAACTGGGAGGTTAAGATCTTTTCCTCATTATATTTTTAGAGTAGCATACTTACAACATTGTGATTTTTGGGCCTAGGAAGATAGCTTATTCATTATGCAAAGAGCCTGTTATGCCTGAAGCTCCACAGTCCCAGGTTCAATCCCCCTACTATCATCATAAATCACAGCTGAGCAGTACTCTGGTAAAAAAAAAACAAAGTGATCTCTGTGATATTATTAGAGGTGTGAGAGTGAAAAGAGTCTGAACTGAATCATAGTATGCATTTATTATGTCAGCTAATAAATTATTTTACTGTGAGCCAGGCACTGTCCTAGTTACTTGAGGTAACAACGTGCAAAGGAAATTACCTCCAGAGAGTTCATACTTAATGGAGAAGACAATAAATCAATGTGGAAGTCAATTAATAAGACATATTTAGGCATTTAATATGGTACAAGGAAGAGTATACAGTAGGATTATATGGCAGGAGTAGCAGGGAAGGGTGTTTACAAGGTCAGGGAGGAATCCTACTAAGATGAAGTTTGAATTTTCCGCTCTTTTGATTGGGATTAATGGTTTGCAAGTAAATACAGTTGTTATTGTTTTTGAATTTTTATTATTATCTTTATTGCATAGAGAGAAACAGAAATTGAGAGGGAAGGGGAGGTAGGGAGGGAGAGAGAGACACTTGCAACACTGCTTCATCATCTGCAAAACTTTTTTCTACAGGTGGGGGCCAGGGGCTTGAACCTGGGTCCTTGTGCATTGTAACATGTGCGCTCAACCAGGTGCACCACCACCTGTCCCTGTAGTAAATACACTTGTTAGTACATGAATAAAAATTTTCAGTTTTCTAACCCCCCCCCCCCCAAGCCTAGGTCCTCCTCCACCATTAGTCACCAGGACCTGCAAGCACCTCCCTGACCCAGAGTCCTCTAGTTTTGGCGCAGGGCACCAGACCCAGTCCAAGTTCTGCTTTGTGTTTCCCTTTGTTCGTGTTTTTCAACTTCTGTCTGTGAGTGAGATCATCCCATCTTCATCCTTGTCTTTCTAGTTGATCTCAATTACCATGATTCCTTCAAGCCCCATTCAAGTTGAAGTGAAGAAGGTGGATTCATTATTATTAATAGCTGAGTAGTCTTTTATTGTGTACTGTAAATACCACAGCTTGCTCAGCCACTCACTCATCTGTTGTTGGACACCTGGTTGGTTTCAGGTTTTGGCTATTACACATTGCGCCGCTATGAACATAGGTGCACACAGATCTTTTTGGATGGGTGTGTTGGGTTCCTTAGGATCTATCCCCAGGAGAGGAATTGCAGGGTCATAGGGCAGGTCCATTTCTAGCCTTCTGAGAGTTCTCCAGACTGTTCTCCACAGAGGCTGGACCCACTGACATTCCCACCAGCAGAGCAGGAGGGTTCCTTTACCCTCACAACCTCTCCAGCACCTGTTGTTACTATCCTTTGTGATGTATGACATTCTCACAAGAGGAAAGTGGTGTTTCATTGTTCTCTTTATTTGCATTTCTCTGTCAATCAGTGTCTTGGGGCATTATTTGGTATGTCTGCTGGTCCTTTGGATATCTTCTTTGATGAATATTCTGTCCTTATCCTCTCCCCACTTTTGGATGCGGTATTATTATTATTATTGCTGAATTTGGTGGTCAGATATATAACATGTAAAGATCTTCTATTCTGTAAGATTGCCGTTCAGTGATGGTTTCATTTGCTGTGCAGAAGCTTTTCAATTTGATGTGGTCCCGTTGGGTTTTCTTTTTTCTTTCTTTTTTTTTTTTTTTGCAGTTAGATTTGTATCCTTGACGACACCTATAACATTAAGAGGAATAA
Organism: Erinaceus europaeus; assembly: GCF_950295315.1. Lineage (NCBI taxonomy): Eukaryota > Metazoa > Chordata > Mammalia > Eulipotyphla > Erinaceidae > Erinaceus > Erinaceus europaeus. The sequence goes on from NC_080177.1 coordinate 82,118,188, forward strand.
GAGTTCTGTCAGATATTTCCTTTAATATTTAATAGTTTATGGTCTAACATCCAAGTCCTTGATCCTTTTAGAGTTTACTTTTGTGTGTGGGTGAAAGGTTTTGGTTAAGTTATGTTCTTCTCAATATTTCAACCAAATTTTCCCAAAACCACTTGTTGAAGAGCCTCTCCTTTCTCCATGTGATCCTCTGGGCGACCTGGTCACAGATTAGCTGTTCATCAGCGAGGGGAATTATCTACTCCTAATGAGAAGGTCTCGGCAGACAAAAGGACAAGAGCAGATTTCTTTAAAGGAGATGATCTTCTAAGAGTAGACATAATTTAACCATGACTAAAGTGAAATAGCAAAGAAAGTAGAAGGAATTATGTTCAGAGAGAGGCTTTCGTAAACATCTTGGTTGCTAAGTAACTAGGAAGTTTAGATTTTGATTTGAGTGTAACTGTACTATATTTAAGGTTTGACACTGAAAAATGAATGGATCTCTTGAACAGTTAAGATCAGTAGATATGGGAGTTGGCCGGTAATGCAGCCTGTTAAGGATCGCAGCTCGAGCCCCCGTCTCCCCACCTGCACAGGCGGTGAAGCAGGTCTACAGGTATCTGTCTTTCTCTCCCCCTCTCTGTCTTCCCCTCCTCTCTCCATTTCTCTCTGTCCTATCCAACAATGACGACATCACTAACAACAATAGTAATAACCACAACAGTGGCAAAACAACCAGGGTAACACAAGGGAAAAAAAATGGCGTCCAGGAGCAGTGGATTCGTGGTGCAGGCACAGAGCCCCGGCAATAACCCTGGAGGCAAAAAAAAAAAAAATCAATAGATACAATGAAGAACAATGAAATCGCTGCTACAGTGGTGTAGACCAGAGGTGAAGCAAGCATGTCTGCATATGTGGTTTTTTTTATTGAGCTCTTCTCTTTCTTCGTGTTAGGCTGTGTGAGTCCTTTATAGAGGTTTGATGTCAACTGCTTGTCAGATGCAAATATCCTCTTCCAGTTATTAGGTTGCCCGTTTATCCTTGGGGAGTCTTCTTTTGATGTGTAGACACTTTTCAACTTGATGTAATCCCATTTATTTAGTTGTTTTAGTTTCCACTGTCCATGAGTTTGGGTCTTTGAATACATCTTTGATGTTATGGTCTGGAGAACTTTCACCAATATACTCTTCTATGTATTTTGTAGTTTCAGGTCTAACATTCAGATCTTTGATCCAATTTGAGCTAACTTTGATGCATGGCGTTAATTTGTGGTCTGGTCTCATTTTTTCTACATGCGCCATCCAGTTCTCCTAGCGCCATTTATTGGGGACCTTCTTGGACAGATTTGTCACAGATTACCTGCCTATACATGTGTGGCTTAGTTCCAGGCTCTCTGTCCTGTTCCATTTGTCCCATGTTAATTTTATTTTTCTAGTACCACACTGGTTTTCTGTAATCTTTTCTTTACCTCCCTCCCTTCATTACCCCCTTTCTCTCTCTTTTCCCCTTCCTTCCTTCCTTCCTTCCTTCCTTCCTTCCTTCCTTCCTTCCTTCCTTCTGTCCTTCCTTCCTCCCTCCCTCCCTCCCTCCTTCCTTCCTTCCTCCTCCTCCTCCTTCTTCTCTTTCTTCTTCCTTTTCTTCTACTTCTCCTCCTCCTCCTCCTTCTTCATCTTTAGATGGAAACATAGAGAGATAGAAAATAAAAGAAAGCATAGGACCTAAGCTTTCTTCAGTGTGATCAGGGCAGGACTTGAACCTGGATTTGCACACAGGACAAGACACTGCACTGTCTATTGGAGCTATGCAGCTGGCCCTGTCCCACACTTCTCATTCCTGATGCTTTGTAGTATGGACTCAAAGTCAGGGACTGTGGTGTCTCCACTTTCTTCTTTTTCCCGTGAAGTTCTTTGGCTGTTCTATTGTTGTTGTTGTTATATGGTTCTACATGAGTGTTTGGATAAGTTGCTCAATTTCTTTGGAATATGTCATCTTTGGGATTTTGACAGATTGCATTGCATCCATAGGTTGCTTTTGGTAGAACGGCTCTTTTACCTGCATTTATTCCTCCTATCCCCAATAAGGAGTGCTTTTATATTTCTTTGATTATCTTCTATTTCTTTTAACAACGCCCTGTTGTTTTCATTATAAATGTCCTTCACTTTCTTCGTTAGATTTATTACCAGGTATTTTATCTTTCAAGGTTCAATGATAAATGGGATTGCTTCTTTCAATTCTCTTTCTTCTGACTCATTATTTGTGTATAGATATGTTACAGATTTATATGAGTATTTATTTTGTACCCTATTTTATTGAATTATTTTTTGAATATTTTTATTTGTTATTAATTATTTGTTAAAAGATTGTAAGATATGGGGTAGGTATACAAACAGACTCTCATGCCTGAGGATTCAGAGTCCCAGGTTCAGTTCCCTACACCACCATAAACCAGAGCTGAGCAGTGCTCTGGTACAAACAAACAAACAAACAAACAACAACAACAATAACAAACCAAAAAAGCAAAAACAAAAAACAAGAAACAAAGTAAAAACAAGACTGTAAATTCCAATGTATAGCTCCACACCACACCCACCACCAAGCTCCATACGCCGCCCTCCCAGCTCCCAGAGATCACCACCAGAGTTGCCACAGGTCTTACACACAGTGGGCTTGCTTCTGTTTTGGTATTTTTTTTGTTTTTGGCAAGTTCATGGAAATCAGATCTCTAGATTCCTCATATGAGTGAAGCCATCTGGTAGTTGTCTTTCATCTCTTAATGTTTTGAAACTATAATTATGGGCTTTCCTAATATATATATATATATATGCATCCATTTCCCTTTTTTAAAACTTTTTTTACTTTTATATTTATTTATTTTCCCATTTGTTGCCATTGTTTTATTGTTGTAGTTATTATTGTTGTCGTTTTTGTTGGATAGGACAGAGAGAAATGGAGAGAGGAGGGGAGACAGGGGAAGAGAAAGATAGACACCTGCAGACCTGCTTCACCACCTGTGAAGCGACTCCCCTGCAGGTGGAGGGGCCCAGCGGGGGCTTGAACCAGGATCCTTTGCGCCACGTGCATTTAACCCGCCGTGCTACCACCCAACTCCCTCCGTCATTGCTTCTTTGCTGGACATGGGTGTTGGCAGGTGGATCCACGTTTCCAGCCTGTTTCTATCTTTCCCTAGTGGGGCAGGGCTCTGGGGAAGTGGGGCTCCAGGACTCATTGGGGAGGTCATCTACCCAGGGAAGTCAGGATGGCATCATGGTAGCATTTGCAACTTGGTGGCTGAAAAAAGCATTAAGATACAAAGCAGAACTTCAGGAAAATAATGGTAAAAGTGTAGCAGATGAAATTTGGGGTCTTCATGTAAGAAGGAGCTAAGAAGTCTATCTTAGTATATTCCAAGGGGCCCATGACTTTACCAGTTTTTGCCTGAGCCTGACAGCTAATATGCAGGTGGACCCAAGGTATTGTCTGGGAAGATGGTGTCACAATTGGAAAAAGGACTAAAAAGCTGGATCAGGGAAGAGAGTAGCTCCCAAATATGGAAAAAGTGTACAAATATTGTTAACTGTAAACCTCATCGATTTGATTTGGGGCCCATAGTCAGCACAGGAGTCTATGTAACCTCTGCATCCCTGTAGGTCTGAGCTTGGATTCTGTGTCATGACTAGGAACATTCCAGGCTGCACTAATTTCCGGACCCATCTTCCTCAGGTGTGGCATAGAGCATGTTGCCCAGTCTCCCTTCGGAGAATGCAACATTCCCTACCATTGTTGATCCACATTGAGTGCAAGGTCCTATAGGGGCCCACAAAAATTCTTAGCTACTTTTTAATCTGATACTGAATTCAACAAGGATCATAAAGTTCACTACTTGTTTGGATCAGTTTCTCAACTTTAAAAAAAAAGTAGTCTTTTTCATTCATTTATGAAAGAGAGCCAGTCAAACAGAATTCTTTTCTGGAAATATGCTGTGAGAGATCATATTCCGGGCTTCTTTCATGCAAACCTGTGCTGCACAACAAGTCATCTCTCTTAGGCTGTTCTTTCTCTACTTCTTGTCTGTAGTTTTTCCTCGTGTTCATGATTTTGGGGATACTCAGCCAGTATTTTGCAGATTCTCTGAGTTTAGACTTATAGGATCACATCAGCTGCTTCCTAGTTGAGTGTCGGCCATGGCATCTTGCACCCAGACACCTGCAATGCTAGATTTCTCTCCAGGTTGGGGATGTCACAGGCCGTTATGTGATTGTGACAGTGTTTGCTTTCTCTGTTAGAGATCTGTCTTTCCCCCTTTGTTAGTAATAAGGCAAGGGTGATGTGATCTTTTAGAAATACGTGAAAATCCTGTTCCCCCAAACTTTTAATGCTACTAGTGGGTCTCCTCTGATTGTGGCAAAGTGACCCCATCTATCTATCTGTCTGTCTATCATCTATAACTATCTATCTATCTATCTATCTATCTATCTATCTATCTACGTTTCTATCATCTATCATCTATCAACTATTTATAATATATCGTCTATCTATCTATCTATCTATCTGTTACCTTCAGGATTATTGCTGGGGCCTGGTGCCTGCACTATGAATCCACTGCTCCTGGAGACCATTTCCCCCCATTTTTTAAAAACAGGATAGGACAGAGAGAAACTGAGAGACATGTTTTTATTGAGCACCTAGTATACATGATATGTACCTTTTTTAGCTGTTTGCCAGACAGAATCTATTTCTATAGCTGTCATTATCATGGGGGGTAGAGTGGGGACTAAAATCCTCTGCACGCCAATGCTGAAAACCAGAAACCAAAAGCCAATCAGACATGTGTGTGGATGCTGACAGTCCATGGGGAAAGTGAAGCCAGTCAGACATGCTTGTGGATGCTGACAGTCCATGGGGAAAGTGAAGGTGGTGGGCAGTGGGCAGTGGGGAGGCTTTGCAGTTCATATCAACTGGTGGGAAGCGACTTCATTTCTTTCAGAAGAGACCTGAAGCAAAAATAAACATGAAATCATGTCAATCCCTGGACGGTGGGTTTTCCAGACCATGAACAACTTGCTCAGAACTCCTTAGAAATATTTGTAGAGTCGGGCGGTAGCGCAGCAGCAGGTTAAACGCAGGTGGCGCAAAGCACAAGGACTGGAGTAAGGATCCCGGTTTGAGCCCCCAGCTCCCCACTTCCTGGGGAGTCGCTTCACAGGAGGTGAAGCAGGTCTGCAGGTGTCTGTCTTTCTCTTCCCCTCTCTGTCTTCCCCTCCTCTCTCCACTTCTCTCTGTCCTATCCAACAACAACACCATCAATAACAACAACAATAGTTACAACAATAAAACAACAGAGGGCAACAAAAATGAATAAATAAATATTAAAAAAAATGTGTATGGAGGGATGTGTCACACAGCAGGTTAAGCACACATGGCGTGAAGCACAAGGACCGACATAAGGACATAAGGATCCTGGTTCAAACAGGGCTTCTCAAGCCCTAACATTATAATAATAACAACAACAACATAATAATAAAAAATGATACGGGGTACCACTGAGCGAGGAGTCTGGAGAATGATGGTGACACCATATGATGTGTGGGTTAGTGAGGTTCTTCTGGCTGCCAGGTCAGGGAGCAGATCATTTGATTGAAGAGGACGTCATTAAGAGGGGTCCAGAAAGGTGTAAAAAGGCCATCACAATGATTCTGTGATTTTTAGAAATATGTGAAAGGGAGTTGGGCAGTGGCGCAGTGGGTTAAGCGCACGTGGCGCAAAGCGCAGGGACCGGCGTAAGGATCCTGGTTCGAGCCCCCGGCTCCCCACCTGCAGGGGAGTCGCTTCACGGGCGGTGAAGCAGGTCTGCAGGTGTCTGTCTGTCTCTCCCCTCTCTCTCTGTCTTCCCCTCCTCTCTCCATTTCTCTCTGTCCTATCCAACAACAAAGCAACATCAACAATGGCAATAATAACCGCAATGAGGCTGCAACAACTAGGGCAACAAAAAGGGGGAAAAAAGGCCTCCAGGAGCGGTGGATTCATGGTGCAGGCACCGAGCCCAGCAATAACCCTGGAGGAAAAAAAAAAAAAAGAAATATGTGAAAATCCTGTTCCCCCAAACTTAATCCTACTGGTGGGTCTCCTCTGAAATAGTGTTGAAAGACTGTTCCAAAGTGACCCTATATCTATCCGTCTGTCTATCTATCTATCTATCTATCATCTAGCTACCTATCATCTATCTATCTATATCATCTACTATCTGTCTATCTGTCTGTCTGTCTGTCTATCTATCTATCATCTATCTACCTATCATCTATCTATCATCTATTATCTATCTATCTATCTATCTATCATCTGTCTGTCTGTCTGTCTATCTATCATCTATCTATCATCTATTATCTATCTATCTGTCTATCTGTCTATCTATCTATCATCTATCTACCTATCTATCATCTATTATCTATCTATCTGTCTGTCTATCTGTCTATCTATCTATCTATCGCCTTCAGGATTATTGCTGGGGCTGTATTGACCTGTACATACAGTGGGCTAGACCAGGGAAAGAGATGATCAAACTCTCCTTTTTTACTATATATGCTTAGGTATATAATCAGATATATTTACTGATCTTGTGAGAAGAAAGAGAGGAGAAGGGAGGAGAGGACTGAAGACAGGAGAGGGGAGGGGAGGAGGAGGGGAGGGAAGGAGCAACTCAGCTAAAACCTCTGTACTTCTGGGTATCTCAGTCTGGATCTCAGGTAGAGCGGAAACTCAGACTCTATCAGTAAGCTGCCTGCTCAGTTCCATATATTAAGACTCTAAATTCCACAGGATTTTTTAACATGTAAGTTTTAAATATGTGTGCATAATATATAATTTAGTTTTGTATTCTATGTAAATGAATGCTATCAATTATAAAATCATATAGCTAATGATGCTTTGGTTTTTTTTTTTTTTTTGTAACAAGTTCCAGGAGTTCATCTTTATAACAGGTATAAATAAAAATAAGCCTGTTAATTTCTTTCTGGACACCACACCAGAATTTTGAATTTTTTTTTAGCTTTTATTTATTTATTTATTTAAAAAAAATTTTTTTATTTAAGAAAGGATTAATGAACAAAAACACAAGGTAGAAGGGGTACAACTCCACACAATTTCCACCACCCAATCTCCATATCCCACCCCCTCCCCTGGTAGCTTTCCCATTCTCTAGCCCTCTGGGAGCATGGACCCAGGGTCATTGAGGGTTGCAGAAGGTGGAAGGTCTGGCTTCTGTAATTGCTTCCCCGCTGAACATGGACATTGACTGGTCGGTCCATACTCCCAATCTGTCTCTCTCTTTCCCTAGTAGGGTGTGTCTCTGGGGAAGCTGAGCTCCAGGACACATTGGTGGGGTCTTCAATCCAGGGAAGCCTGGCCAGCATCCTGGTGGCATCTGGAACCTGGTGATTGAAAAGAGAGTTAACATACGAAGCCAAACAATTTGTTGAGCAATCATGGATCCCAAGCTTGGAATAGTGGAGAGGAAGTGTTAGGGGGGTACTCACTGCAAACTCTAGTGTACTTCTGCTTTCAGGTATATATTTTGCAGTAGTTTATGGATATGTGTGCACATAAGCTCTCTCTCACAGAAACTGGTGTATATCTAGGTTATGGGACTTTGTTAGAAAGTGAACTACCTGAGATGAAATTAGAGTGTACTATAAAAGGAAAGGTCTCACCCGAGTAATGAAGCTGAAGAGTTGTCATTCCACACGTGAAGTCTCTGGACACAGTCTGAGGTGAAGCATGTTGAGGTGACAATTGTTGCGTTGGTTAGGTTGTGATCGGCGGATGCAATATTATTTGGTTTGGATTGGGAGAGGCATATGGGAAAGTGGGCCCTATCCAAGGGTTCCAGGACTGGGGGAAGTAGGGGCTCTATAGTGGAGATGTGAGGTTCCTGCTGTCTTAGGGTTCAAAAAGACAATCGATAGTTAATGTTATCATCACATTATTTGTTAATTGGGTTAACTTTGAAAAGTCCTTTTGTTATGGTTTGCTGTACAGTATCCAGTATCTTGTATATAGCTGTGCTATTGGATGCTTCTAATCTACTTGGTCTAGGCTTTTGAGAGAGTCCGCATATCAAATACATAGCCTATATATTAAAAGGATTCAGTTTGTGTTTTGAGAAACTTTGAGACATACAATTGATTTTCCCCCTCTCATATTAATTAACTACTGATTTATATGTCTACATTTTGCTAGGAGTGTACATAAACACCATTCCCACCACCAAAGGACTGTGACCCATCCCTCCCGCCCACTCCTACCCCCCACTGGCCCAGGAAGCTGCATGTCTACCCCTCACCACAGGGTTTTTACTTTGGTGCCCTACTTACAATTTGGTCAGGTCCTGCTTTTAGTTTCCCTTTCAGATCTTCCTACTCAACTTCTGTTGATGAGTGGGATCATCCCATACTCATCTTTATCTTTCTGACTTAGCTCACTTAACATAATTCCTTCTAGCTCTGTCCAAGATGGGTCAGAGAAGGTGGGTTCATTGTTCTTGATAGCTGCAGCATTTTGAATTTTTAAAGTTAATTTCTTTCTTTTTTTTTTTTAAATTTATCTTTATTTTACGAAACTGCATGTAGACAGAGGTTTGAATCCACACTATTCTCACCACCAGAGTTCTGAGTCTTCCGTCTCCCCACTGCAATCCACCACAGCTCCCCTAAAGTTGTAAACATGGGCCCACCATCATCTCTACAACTATCTGCCCACATTTATACATGGCTCCCCTTCTTTGCCTGATTCACTCCTCTCTTTCCCTGTAAGCCACGCACGAAATGATAATTATCTCCATATGTCCCTCTCCTTTTCCTTCTCTCTCTCCGGGTGCTGGTGGAGCTGGAGTGCAGAGTCCTCTCATCTTCCTCCTATTACTTCTTTCTGGCTGGGAGTCTGGATCAAGGTTGTTTATGGGGGAGCAGAAGGTTGGAGTTCTAGCTTCTGTAGTGGCTTCTCTTCTGAACGTGGGTGTTGAAGACCACAGGATTTGTTGGTGGGTGTGGACTGAGGCTGTGACCACTGAGCAGGGAGCTGTGATCAGCACTGCACGGCCAACTCATAGAACATTGAGAACGGTGCCTCACAGGTGACAAGCAACCAGTAAATAGTATTTTTCACCATCTTTTGCTTCCACGTTTGTGCTTGCTTTCAAGTTTTGACTTTTGCATTTTAATTTGACATTTACCTTAATATTTCTCTCAAGTACTAATCACCTGACTGTATACGTTTCAGGAACGCAAATAATAAATACAAATAACTGTTAGTAATGTCATAAGCTTACTGTCCATACCTAGGCCTGAAGTCAGCCTATAGTTGTGTCACTGCAGCTATGGGCAAGTTTTCCTAGTCTCTCAACTTCATCTCTGATGTGATGAGGATAATGATATTTGCCTCCCAAGGCTATTATAAACATTAAAGAATATCTAGATTAAAAAATGAAAGTCACTCTAAAGTATGAGTTATTGCGGTTTTTATTGTTGCCTACACCCAGAGAAGCCTCTTTATGCTAATCCCAGCCAGTTAAAGGCATGAAAGAAATGAATTTGAGTACATTAGTCATTCACACAGAGTTTTATTCTCATTTGGTAATATTTGAATGTTTTTATTGGTAGGGTTTGTTTTTTATATTCTCCCATTTGAGATTTATAGAGGCCTGAACAGCTCTATTGAACCACTTTTAAAAAGATTTAATGAACCCAAATCTTCCACTCAAGATGTATATTGGGCCTGAGAAGGGAATGTTTCAGGGGGCTGATTGGAACCTATGTGTGTGTCATTCAACCTAAGAGGACTTTGTGCCTGACTGCTTATTATATAGCTCCAAGGTGCAAGCTTGGAGCTCATTGTGAGGAGTCAAATGCCCAGCTAATCTAAAGTCTGGTAATTACCCGAACTTGGAAAAAAAAAAAAAAACAGTCTTTTAAGAGAGAGAAAATTGTGAAGCTTGAAAACTTAACGCGAAACTGAGGAAGTCACGGAGGGACTGAGAATGTGGCTTTGTATTTTATTTCCGTTGGTGGCTTACTACTGAGACCAAAGGGTAACAGACCCTGTTCTATGTTGCCTAAGCCAGTTGCAAAGAGGTAGCACTCACCTGATGTCATCATATTAACAGGTCAGCCGTCTCTGCCCAGCCGTCTCTCCGTGTATTGGATTTTTAACCTAAAGGCTTCATCCTCATCTATTGAGTTAAACTTCTTCAGTAGATATTACCAGGGTCATTTTCTTAGTAGATGTCAGATCGAACACACTCTCTAGCTGAGCTACCTCTAAATCTCAGGAATCCACCGACTTAATTCCACTGAACGTAGACGTAGATGTAGATGTAGATGTATGTATATTTTCCATAGCTTATTTAACCAGTTGTTATTCTATGGACATTTAATTTGACTCCTTACTTTGTCTGTGATAAGCAGTGCCACTATGGGGCCGGGGAATGGCATATACCGTAGAATTTATGTGTTGCAGTGCGCAAGGACACAAGTTCAAGCCCCAGGTCTCCACCTGCAGGGGTTAAGCTTCACAACCGGTGAAGCAATACTGCAGGTGTCTCTTTCTCTCCATTTCTCTCTCTCTCTCCTTCTCCTTTAAATTTCACTCTGTCTCTATCCAATAAATAAAATATCAAAAAGAGTGCAACTGTGAACATAAAGGTAGATATAATTTCACAGGGATGATTTTGTGTCCCTTGGGCAGATGTCTAGAAGTGGTGATAACTTATTTCCACTTGTATTTTTTAGGAACACTCCATACTGCCCTCCCTAGAGGTTGCTACCCGTTTGGAAATACCGCATTGTTTAATTGGGAATGTCGCGTTGTTTAAGGCTCTCACATCTCTGTGTCTCCCATCTCCATTTTATAGCGATATTTTGCATTAGGAAATACAGGCCATCTAGGTAGCAGCACTGCCCTACTAAAAAGGAAGAGGATGGTCATTTAGCTTTTACTTTTATTTATTAACTTATTTTGACATCAGGGTTGTCACTAGGGCTCAATGCCTGCTTGCTGACTCCACCGCTTCTGGCAGTCATTTTTCTTTATGATAAATAGAAGGTGAAAGCAAGCGATAGAATGCAACAGAGAGAAGGAGAAGAAGAGACAGAAATAAGGAGAGACACCTGCAGCACTGTCCCATCTCCAGTGAAGAGTCTTCTCTGTGGGTTGGGGCTGGGGACATGGGTCTCTAGCAGACACACCACCACTTAATAGAGCTCTTTATAAATGTTTTATAGAAAGTCAAAGCAGAATCTGACTGAGTTTGGAGTATGGCACGGAAGTAAAGTAAACATTTCTGGGTGGAGGGCGAGGGTAGATGTTCAGCTCCCCACCAGGTCTGCAGGTGTCCTCTCTCTCTCTCTCTCTCTCTCTCTCTCTCTGAGTGTGTGTGTGTGTGTTCTCCTCTCAATTGCTCTTTGTCTTGTTACATGATTAAATTAGAAAAACAATAATGAAATGGAAAAAATGGCCACTAGGAGTGGTGGAAAAAAAAAGAAGTAAGGTTATACTTTGATTTGATTGCAGACACAAAACAGATACAAAATAACAGAAGTTTGGTGGGTATTAATGGTGTATAACTATCTATGCTCCTGTATTCTGATAATCTTGTAAACCTCTATTAACTCACTAATAAACATAAAAAATATTTTAATAACAAAAATGAAAGGCGAGGGTAGCTTGATGGTTATGCAAGCAGACTCTCATGCCTGAGACTCCGAAGTCCTAGGTTCAGTCCCCCATACCACTATAAGCCAGGGCTAAGTAGTGCTCTGGTTAAAATAAATGAATAAGTGAATAAATAAATAAAATATAAATACATAAAACAAAATGTGAAAACACTTTATCATGAATGAAGGAAACAAAAATAAATCCTATAGGTTAAACACTTATTGTCTGTGCCATGTATTTAAATAGACCAGTGATGTGACAAAGATCAGTGACTATGAACAAAAGACAACTATGCTTTTTTGTTGAGCAAGATATTAAAAATATATTTATCAGAGACAGAGATGTTTGGCCTTGATGCAATCCCAGACTAATTTTCTAGCGAACAAACTGGTATATTTTTATTCAAAAGACTATAAAAGGGAGAAGCCGAGCCCACCTTCACTTGAGATGTTTCTGGGATGTGTATGACTGACATTTACACCATCTTCCTTTAATCTTAAATTAATTAATACAGGCAATCTTATCCAGGGAAAGTTGTGAATAATAATTCATTTATGCTTATGTCATTGACTTCTTTCTCTCTTGAATGTAACCATTATGAACTAGTAGTTATTTATTTCCAGTCATTTTTCATTCACTTTATTGTGTGAATTTCAGTCCCAATATATCAAAATGTTCTCGTATATAAACATGAATAAGTTGTAATAGACTTTATGAAATTTTTACATATGTAGTCAGTGACATGTAATTGCTTCTCTGCTGGGCATGGATGTTGGCAGTTGGACCCACACTCTGAGCCTGCTTCTATCTTTCCCTGATGGGATAGGACACTGGGGAGGGGAGGTTCCAGGACACATTGGTGAAGTTATCTGTCCAGGGAAGTCAGGTTGACATCATGGTAGCATCTGTAACTTGGTGGCTGAAAAAGAGTTAAGATATAAAGCAGAACAAATTGTTTAATGATCAGGAACCTAAAGGTAAGAATAGAGCAAATGAGATTTAGAGTTTTCATGTTGTAAGAGGCTAGGATGTCTAAGTATATTCCAAGGGGCCCATGACTTTACTAATTTTTACCTGGGCTGGACAGCTAACATGCATATTGTCTGGGAAGTATTGTCTGGGGAGACGGTGTCAGAGTTGGGAATAGGACTAGAAAGCTGGGTCAGTGCAGAGGGTAGCTCCCAAATATGGGGAAAGCATATTAATACCATTAACTGTAAACCCCATCCATCAATAGGACATATGTCTATCCATATTTAACACATGAGCCTGTGTAACCTCTGCATCCTTGTCGGTTTGAGTTCACGTTCTGTGGTCATATCTGGGAACATTCTAGGCTGCTCTCATTTCAGGACCTGTCTGCCCTGAGTAGCAGAGTATGTTGACCCAGCCTCCCTTTGGAGAGTGGGGCAGTTTCTACCACTGTTATTCTCCATTGAGGGCAAGGTCCTGTAGAGGCCCACAAGAGGGTTTATGATGTTGTTCCTGGTGGAGATGACCAGTGATGGACTAAAGAGGGGTCTGTTAGAGGTTATGGCCCATCTTATCTATGTGGGAATCCCAGGCTTTCCTGCCTAGGACCCTGGATTGATGGAGTGACCTGGTAGTGACCAAAAGGGCCATCATTAAAATGTGCCAGTCTCTTGCCCTTATTCAGCTTTTTTTGTCCTTACTTTATCTGACAGGGTCAGACTTTGAGTGACTGAGGGAAGTGTAATAGGAAGTAGGTGAGGAGGGTATCTAGGTATAAGTAGAAACTATTTGATCAGGTATTTTATGCTGCCTTTTTAAGTCTTTCTGCTTGCTTGCTGCATTTACTGAGTCACTATAGACTACTGCACACTGTTACTTTAAGGTCTGTATTTTCCCCTAACTTATGGATACATGTGCACATGTGCCCTATCTCTTGGGGCCCTGGTCTGTATCAGTTTCTGTGGCTTTGTCAGGAAGTGCACCACCTGAAATGGAACTTAAGGTTTCCCATGAGCTAGGAAAGGTCTCACCAGAATCAAGGAGCTGGTAGGTTGACATCCCAGGCCTGGCATCTCTGGACACACTCCAAAGTGGCACTGCCAGGCTGCCTTGATCTGGTTGAGATCAGCAGCTGCAGCATAAATGGTCTGGATCAAGAGAAGCGGGAAGGAAAGCTAGCAAAGCCTCAGAGGTTCCAGGACTGGGGGAAATATAGGTTTTATCAGGAATACACTGAACTTCTCTGTTCCAGACTCTTGGAAACAGAGTTGGCAGTCAGCTGAGGTAAAGAACAAACACCTCATCACAGACCCTTGCGAGCGTCAACCCGGCTTGACCTAGCACGTTATGATTGGGCCCTCCTCAATCGCTATCGAACAGGCCATGGCCGGTGCGCCGCTATGTTCCATCGCTGGGGAGCCAGAGACGACCTGAACTGCCCCTGCGGCTCCAGACAGACTATGACCTGCATGGTCAACGACTGCCACCTCTCCAGATTCAAAGGAGGTCTCGAAACTTTACATCAGGCTCAACCTGATGCTGTCGACTGGCTATGGAAGAAGGGCAAACGCTAGAAGAAGAAGGAATAGGTTCTCCTCCCTTCAGCAGTCTTTGTTGACCAAACTCAGACTGGAGGTGGTGTTTCAAGGGGCAGAATGTTCGATTGATACCAGGGGCTTCTGATTGGTACAAACTTTTAGCCCCAGGAATCTCCCCTTAAACCCTCCTGTCCAAGAGCCACACGTGTTGGCACTCACCTGTGGCTCGGTGGGTCCGTGGAGTGATCCCAGTCTTGTTGCGTTCACAGGTGATCCTCTTTGCTCATGACTTTGGAGACTGTTACAGGATGTGGTGTGATCAGTAGTTCCTAGATGACCCTTCAGTAACTGTGCGGCATTATTTGTGTTTTTTATTTTAATGGTGAGATAAGACAATGAGAATTGGGGAAGGGGTGGCTGGAGATTTTGCTCAGCTGGTAGAGTGTTGGACTTGCATGCCTGACATTGCTGGTTCAGTCCTCAGCACTGCATGTACTAGAGTGTGTATAACTCTTCTCTAGGGCTCTTACCTCCTGTGGAACGCTCTTTCATACGTAATAAATTTATAAATCTTTTTAAAAGTGAGGGATGGAAGAAAAGGATATGAAAGACATGAATCCAGGAAAACTGAAACTTTAGTAAGCAAATACTTAGTGCAGCTAACATTGTCTGTAGCTCACATGGACAGAAACCCTGAGAAGTGATTTGCATCACGAGGCTTGTTCAAGGATCTTATGAACATCAGGGAAGATGTAATTTCAAGGAGATGTCATTAAGAATATCAAAGATGAAGGAAAGGTCGACTGTGAATGTGACTTCTCCACAGACTCTTTTACTTACAGCATTCTTCCTAATCACCTATTTCAGAATCATTCATGAGTGTTGAGAAACATTCAAATCCTTGTCTTCAGTTTGGACTGCTAAATCAGGGTCTCTGGAATACACAGCTTCAGGATCTTAATTTAAAAATAAACAAATAAAAAACAGCTCCAGGAGATTATTTTGTATACTGGTGTTTGAGAACCAGTGAGCTAGATATTGAAGTATCTGACAAGGGCTACAACCAAATACAAAACTCCGAGTAGTTCACAGAGGAGGTAGATGATTTGTTTTAAATGCGAGACAGGAAATGGAGGAATAATTAGCAAGCTTATGGAATCAAGGATGGATTTTTGCATTTATATTTGTCTTAACTAACAAGAAAAACAAGAGAGACCTGAAGCATTTTTTATTAGAGAGTCTGAGCATATATATATATTTTTATTATATTCTCATTTACCAAATGACATTTGAGCTCTAAGACTATCAGCTTGGGGTACATTGTTAATGCAATGATTTTTTTTTTAATTTCTTTCTTAGAGGACTAATGGCTTACAGTTGACAGTAAAACACAGTAGTTTGTACATGTGTTACATTTCTCAATTTTCCACATAACAATTCAATGCAATGATTTAACTTATCTGACAATTAGCAATTTAGGAATCTCCATTATATAAAGCACATTTTAAAATTAATTTTGTTTATTTTCCCTTTTGTTGCCCTTGTTTTTATTGTTGTAGTTATTATTGTTGTTATTGATGTCATTGTTGATAGGACAGAGGGAAATGGAGAGAGGAGGGGAAGACAGAGAGGGGGAGAGAAAGACAGACACCTGCAGACCTGCTTCACCGCCTGTAAAGCGACTCCCCTGCAGGTGGGGAGCCGGGGCCTGGAACTGGGATCCTTATGCCTTTCTTGTGCATCCTGTCACATGCTCTTAACCCGCTGTACTACCACCCGACTCCCTTAAAGCACATTTTTAAAAGTGTAAGATAAAAGAACTTCTGGACTGTTTTTTTAAAAGCTAAGCTAAATACTGTGAAAATCTAATATATTATTGACACAGTATTAATACTTTCTTTTAAAATTTTTTTAAAGTTTTTTTTTATTATCTTTATTTATTGGATAAAGACAACCGGAAATCAAGAGAGGCGTGAGATCAAGCAGGAGAGAGACAGAGAGACACCTGCAGCCCTGCTTCACCACTCATGAAGCTTTCTCCCAGCAGGTGCGGACCTGGGACTTGAATCTGGGTCCTTGCACATTGTAACATGTTGCCCCCATATGTGGATTGGCCATTGAGTATATATCGTGAGTCTAGAGCTAGAGTTAAAGAATTACATGGATAGAACCCACATAGCATCTCCATATATCAGAAGAGTTTGCCAGTTGCTCTGTTTTTGCTTTGTAAGCCTGTGGAAATTCATCTTGTGATACTCTTGCCAACACAGGAAGGGAATTCTGGGAAGGAAATTTTCCACTTCACCGGGTTTCCCCAACACAATCCATATATAAGTTGTATTCTTTATGTTGAATTTGTGAGTTAGAGTGGTTTCCCATATGAGTATGAAGTTATAGTTTGATGAAAATTGGAGGCGTCCCACTTGAATCTGTTTCTCCTCACTCTTGACTCACTGTGCAAAGGTAATTTTCCTGTGGAACCTTTGCTTGCTTTCCTTACAAGTATTGTTTCACTTAAAGTCACGGTTTCCAAGAACCTGTGCAGACTTTTCTGTGTCTTTGGTGAAAGCAAATAGCATGAGGCAAATATCCACAAGTCTGATATTTGTTCTGTAAGTGGGCACCACTTACTGTCTCCTCATGACCTGCAAGAGCTGAGAAGTGTTTACATGCAGTTTCATCTTAGAGACATCATCATTCTCTGTCAACAGAAAAGAGTCTGAGGATAATAGTTGTTGAATAACTTACCAAAAGTTATGAGATCTTCATGTTCTTTTTTTTTTTCTTTTTTTGTTCTTTCTTTGCTGTGCATCTGACCTGCCAGCCTCCACTTCTCTGGAGGAAACTTTGGTGCTGCCATTTGTTTTTTAAATCTGTCTGTCTGTCTGTCTGTCTATCTATCTATGGATGATCTGTCTATCTATCTGAAAAAGCATCAACTTTGGTGAGAAGAATGTTCAGTGTTCTGCTTGGTTTAGTATACTTCATGATACTCAGAGGACTTAACTTGAATCCTTGACGTGACTAGGTCAGAGGTTGATGGAAAGACGGGCAGACTTTAATGATGACTCTCTAGTCACTGTCAGGCCACCCCATCAGCTGGGGCCCTAGTCGGGGAGTCCTGAGATTCCCAAACAGACATGATGGGCCTAGACCTTGAATAAATCCCTCTCTCCATTGTTACCGGTCATTTCTATCAGGAACAACACAATAGACCCCTTTGTGAGCCCCCATAGGACTTTGCCCTCAACCTGGATCAACAATGGTAGAGAATATTCCATTCTCCGAAGGGAGGCTGGACAGCATACTCTATACTACACCTTAGGAAGATGCGTCCTGATATTGGGGCAGCTTCGAACATTCTTACTCATGACCACAGTTTGTGAGTTCAGAGGTCACAGGGATGCAGAGGTCACATAGGCTCCTAAGCTGAATATGGCCCCCAGATCACATCAAATTGATGGGGTTTACAGTCAACAATATTTATACACCTTTCCCATATTTGGGAGCTACTCTCTTCCCTGATGCAGCTTTCTGGTCCTTTTTCTAGTCATGACATCATCTCCCCAGACAATAACTTGGATCTGCCTGCATATCAGATGTCAGGCTTGGGGAGGGGGAGGAAAGTAGTATAGCCACAGCCATTTGGAATGTAACTAAAATATGCCTACTAGCTATCTACAAATCAGAGACACCCACCCTCAACTCTTCATCTGCACTATTCCAGCCTTTAGGTTCATGATTAATCAATAATTTGTTTGGCTTTGTATGTTAACTCTTTTTTCAGCTACCAGGTTCCAGATGTTAAGATGATGCTGACCAGACTTCCCTGGACAGACAACCCCACCACTGTGTCCTGGAGCTCTGCTTCCCCAGAGCCATGACCCACTAGGGAAAGAGAGAGCCAGGCTGGGAGTATAGATCCACCTGTCAATACCCATGTTCAGCAGGGAAGCCATTACAGAAGCCAGACCTTCCACTTTCTGCATCCCACAATGACCCTGGGTCCATACTCCCAGAGGGATAGAGAATAGGAAAGCTGTCAGGGGAGGGGATGGGATACGGAGTTCTGGTGGTGGGAATTGTGTGAAGTTGTACCCCTCTTATCCTATGGTTTTGTCAGTGTTTCCTTTTTATAAATAAAAATAAATAAATAAATAAATAAATAATTAAAATTATGAAAAAAGAAAGACCATGCGCATAACTCACCTAGAGTGAAGACTGTCTCAAGGAACACCAAACCTCCCAGGACTCAGAGGTTGCATTGATTGCATTGATATTTTTGTTTGCACTGATATTTTATGTTGATATATTTATCAGTTGTTCACACTGATACTTTTTAGAGGAATGACCTTGTTTTTCTATTATAAACCACTGATAAAAAGGTAGAGAGGAAAGAATGTCATGCTGGATCTAGTTAGAAAAACATAAAGAAGGAAATATCATCTTGAATCTAATTTTTCTTTTTGAGAATATTATTCCTCTAAGAACCACCCCATTTTTCATTTTCTAAGGTAAGATAGTAACCTATCTTGGCTGTACATTGATAGCCTAGTGAGAAAGTGGGAGAGTTTGCTCTTATGAGTTCTATCAGCCAGTGTCTATGCACATACCATGGTATATGAACCATGAATTTGGATTAGAAAAGGTGGAAAAAGTTCCTAGTTGTAGTGGGAGAAAAAAGTAAAGAATTTATATGCCCAACCTGATTTACACAGAGATCATGTTTAAATATAGAATAACGGACTGAGAAGAACCTCAAATAACTTGTTCTTTGCAAATAAAACCGAAATACCTTATGGAGAAAATATAACTTGATTCGTACACATTATATGGAACTGAGGCTTAGCTTGGGTTGGAGTAATTAACATGCTTATAGTACAAATCATGATAAAATACTTTTTGTTTTGTTTTGTTTTGTTTCACCCTATCTCTCCACATAGTAGTTTTGAGTGTTAGAAACACTGTGAAAATTAAGTTCTTCATTGCACCTTCCATCATTCCTGAAAGGTAGCGACATGACTAAGCTGTCTTCACAGGTGTTTGCACAGCATCTGTTGGTGAGACATGAGGACGTTCAAATTACAATAAGCCCCTGACACAGGCAGTGTAGAAAGTTTATATGAGGGAGTTGGGCGGTAGCACAGCAGGTTAAGTGCAGGTGGTGCAAAGCACAAGGACCCGCTTAAGGATCCTGGTTCAAGCCCCAGGCACCCCACCTGCGGGGGGGTGGGGGGTGTTGTCGCTTCACAAGCAGTGAAGCAGGTGTGCAGGTGTCTGTCTTTCTCTCCTCCTCCTCTCTGTCTTCCCCTCCTCTCTCCATTTCTCTCTGTCCTGTTCAACAACGAGGACATCAATAACAACAACAATAACTACAACAATAAAACAAGGACAACAAAAGGGAATAAATAAATAAATAAATAAATGAAATTTTATATGAATGTAGTTCTAATCCTAGCTTAATTTTAAAATGGCCTAAAATGAGGAATAAAAAAACAATATTTTAAAATTTATTATTTATTTATTTATTTAAAAAGGAGACATTAACAAAACCATAGGACAAGAGGGTACAACTCCACACATATCCGTATCCCATCCCTTCCCCTGATAGCTTTCCTATTCTCTATCCCTCTGGGAGTATTAACCCAGGGTTATTGTGGGATGCAGAAGGTGGAAGGTCTGGCTTCTGTAACTGCTTCCCCGCTGAACATGGGCGTTGACTGGTCGATACTCCCAGCCTGCCTCCCTCTTTCCCTAGTAGGCTGATTCTCTGGGGTAGTGAAGCTCCAGGACACATTGGTGGGGTTGTCTGCCCAGGGAAGTCTGGTTGGCATCATGCTGGCATCTGGAACCTGGTGGCTGAAAATAGAGTTAACATACAAGACCAAACAAACTGTTGAACAGTTATGGACCTAAAGGCTGGAATAGTGCCGATGAAGTGTTGGGGGGTCCTCACTGCAGACTGTTGTGTACTTTGGCTTTCAGGTATATGTTTTACCCTAGTTTATGTGATAGTTTCTTTGGCTGTGCAGAAGCTTTTTCAATTTGATGTAGTCCCATTGATTTGTTTCTGCTTTAGTCTTCCTTGCAATTGGGTTTGTTTCATCAAAGATGTCCTTGAGGTTTAGGTGGGAAAGTGTTTCACCAATGTTTTCCTCTAAGTACTTGATAGTCTCTGGTCTAACATCCAGGTCCTTGATCCATTTGGAGTTGCTTTTTATTTCCAGTGAGATAAGGCGGTTCAGTTTCATTCTTCTGCATGAGAAACAGTATTTTAAAATGTAAAATTTGGGGGTCGGGCAGTAGCTCAGCGGATTAAGCGTACGTGGCGCAAAGAATAAGGATCTGTGTAAGGACCCAGGTTGGAGTCCCAGGCTCCTCACCTTCAGGGGAGTCGCTTCACAGGCGGTGAAGCAGGTCTGCAGGTGTCTGTCTTTCTCTCTCCCTCTCTGTCTTCTCCTCCTCTCTCCATTTCTCTTTGTCCTATCCAACAACGAATGACCTCAACAACAACAATAATAACCACAACAAGGCTACAACAACAAGGGCAACAAGAGGGGAAAAATACAGTGGCCTCCAGGAATAGTAGATTCATGGTGCAGGCACTGAGCTCCAGCAATAACCCTGGAGGGAAAAAACAAAAAAAAAGTAAAATTTACACTGTTCCTTAAAGGTAAACTTTGCATACCAATGCATAAATTAACAAAATTTTCAGTTGTTTATTTAGATGTGTCATTTTCTTAGTGCCAGTTTTTTTCTTAGTATGTACTGTCAACACTGGTAACCTGACATCTCACTATTTTGAAAGATAGCTAATCAAGCCCTTATGTCATTCACTGGGGTGCCATTCTGCTCATATACAAACGACTTTTCTGATACAGTGACGCAAGAAGAAGTCCTTAGAAATCATCATGCAGACATAACTCATTTACAAGATAATTGTTTTCCGCTATGAGGTAGTCTTAAAGAAATACTGGTTGGCTTCTATCTCCTGAGGCATTTGTATTGATTGAGATCTGGACCACATAAATCATGAGATCTGGACCACGTAAAGCAATACATGAGGAGACCAGTTGCCTGTGACAGTGACTCCATCTGCAGAGTAACTGCTAGATGTCTGGGCAGTAATGATCTTACTTTAGCAAGCTAGGAAGCACGTGGTCATTTGCCACGAACTCATCTTGCTTTCTTTGACTTAGAAAATCATGCTTATTTTCTCTGAAATACACATTTTCCAACTATATCACTTTACATTTAATATTGATTCCATGTGTAATATGGTCCCAGTCACGTGACATGTAGGACTATATTTCTTAATTGTTTAATTATTTGTCACCAAGGTTATCGCCAGGACTTATGCCTACACAACAAATCCACCACTCCTGGTGGCCTTTTTTTTTTTCTTTTAAAAATTGTAGTAGGTAAGACAGAGAGAAATTGAGGGAGGAGGGAGAGAGGGAGAAGAAAGGGGAGAGAGAGGGGATAGGGGGAGTGAAAGGGGGTGGGGGAGTGAGGGGGGAGAGAGAGAGAGAGAGAGGACTGCAGACTTGCTTCACAGCTTGTGAAGCTTCCTCTCTGTAGATAGGGATCAGGGATCAGGGACTTGAACCTGGGTCTTTGTGGTAGCATGGGCATTCAAGCTGGTGCCGTACCACCCAGCCCCCATGATTGGGAAGCTTGAATGCCACATTCTTAAATTTAACTAGCTTTCCTGCCTTTCTGAAGAGCACACATGGTTTTCATTCTTTCTGCTTTTTTGTGTTGTCTTATACAGGATGGTGCCAGGCATTGCTCTAGTAAGGCCTTGTGTATGTGTGTGTGGTGTGTGTGTGTGTGTGTGTGTGTGTGTGTGTGTGTGAGAGAGAGAGAGAGAGAGAGAGAGAGAGAGAGAGAGAGAAGAGGAGCATCAAATTATATCAGAACTTTTAAAAGGCGGCCAAGGAGAATCAGAGGTATTGCTCAGTGAATCATGCAACCATTATGGAATTCAAAGTGTTCCATCTATCCTGTGATACACCAGTGCGGGGAAACTCACATGGGCATTTTTTCCCCCCAGTATGTATTTATTCCTTGGGTTGACAATATTGCTTATTAAGCAGTGGAACACATTTTACAGGGTGAAACAATGATAATTGTAGTCACAAGCAAAGCGTCACAGGACAGCTATACAATTTACAAACCTGCTTTGGACCTGGAGTTTATTGTATAAACACACAGTTTCTGTGTTTATGAACTCGTCATGAGTTGATGCAGAAACCACCATCTTAGAAAACAATGGTGCTTTGAAAAATGTCCACTTGATGGTCCCGATGGTGGTAGGCTAGGAAGAGGGCACACGTTACCATGTGCGTTGACCCGGACTGAAAGCCCCGTCCTCCCTTGTGGGACAGGGAAGCTTCACAAGTGCTGAGCATTTATGCAGATGTCTCTTCTTTATATTTCTCTTTTCCTCTTGTCCCCCTTCTCTCCTTCTGTCTGTCAACTATACCAGAAAAATAAATAAATTACATGACTACTTAAAGTTTTAATGTCAGAGAATCTCAAATTGCTTCTGCAAAAGACTCACAGACCTGAGAGTCCAAAGTCTCAGTCCCCAGCACCACTATAAACCAGACCTGAACAGTGCACTGGTCTTCCTCTCATTAAAATCATATCAATATAATATGATATACATACAGTATGCTTTTAAAAAGTTTTAATGTCTGAAACTGATGCCTACTAGTCACTTATTCTTTTTTTTTACTTTGAAGATATAGCTATTTTAATTATAAATGTAAACCCAACTGTAATATCATGCTGACTTTATTTTTACCATAATTTCTACCCCATTGTGACTGAATTTTTTTTTTATATGATTGAAACTACGTCTGTGTTATGTAGGTATACTCTGTGTTAGTATTGGTATGTTTGGTTGTATACTGCTTCACAGTTAACATTGTTTTAAAAAGGAAATTTCTTCAGAGACCATTTCTCCTTCAATCTTTAACTAGTATTCTGTTGTGTTCACTCAAGAAATTGGTCTTTATTACTAAAATTAATTGAAAGGAACAAGGAAACCACAGAGGTCACATTCCAAGGGTTTAAAAATAATTTTTATCCAGATGTCCTTAAGTTATCTTTGAAAGAAGATTAATTATTAACGCATTTACTTCATGTGTCTCCCTTTGCTCATTTTGTTAAATTTCTGAATAGTAATTGTGATTATACGATATTAAGATTATCTAAGAGTCTCTTCTGTCTCTCCCCATCACTTCTCCTTCTCTCTCTCCTCACACTCCCCCCCCCCCCACATAACCCTAGTTGTGGTGGAAGATATCAGTACTATGCCTATTCTTTCAGAAATGGAATCTGATGTTTAAAATAACTGTGCTGGATAGATCACACTAATCAGAAAATATAACGTTTATTAATATTTAATTTCTATAATGGACATTTTAAATTATTGCTAATACTTTTGCCAACTATTATACATTTGTTTTTTCCCTTCTAGAATTCCTTGGGACATCTTTTAACTAGAAGGCGTATTTGTTTATATAGGAAACTGCAAACCAATGGAGCTAATTTCCAAATAACAGAGCTTTGTTTCTTGTTTTAATCTGTCAGGGCTTCACTGCTCCTGACCTTCTGTTCAGATAAGGAGGGAGAGAGGGAGGGGCAGAGGGAGAGAGAGAGAGAATGAGTGCTCCTGACCATCCTCCAGTGCTGAGTCAACAGTGCGCTATGGAAGTGAGCTATTTTACCAGCCCAGAAAAATTATTCATGGCTAGATTTCACTCTTTTTAAAAATTGAATCATAAAATGGAAATATTGACAAGACCGTAGGATATGAGGGCTACAGTTCCACACAATTCCCACCCCCCAGAGCTCTGTGTCCCATCTCCTCCATTGGAAGCTTTCCTATTCTTTATCCGTCTGGGAGCATGGACCCAGGGTCATTGTGGGGTGCAGAAGGTGGAAGGTCTGGCTTCTGTCATTGCTTCCCCACTGAACATGGGTGTTGACAGGTGGATCCATACTCCCAGCCTGCCTCTCTCTTTCCTGAGTGGGGCAGGGCTCTGGGGAGGCAGGGCTCCAGGACACATTGATGAGATTCACTGCCCAGGGAAGTCAGGTTGGTCTCATGGCAGCATCTGCAACTTGGTGGTTGAGAAAGAATTAAGATATAAAGCAAAACAAATTGTTCATGGAGTTGTGGGTAAACCAAGTGATTGTTAATCTACAAAAGAATTGTTAAACTAAGTGTTAATCTACAAAAGAATTGTTAAACTAAGTGTTAATCTACAAAAGAATGATGCTATGCTTTCATTGTGCAGTGTAACCTGTCATTTTATTTTTCTTCTTTTTTTTCTGAATCTGTGTTTGTAAATTTTTCACAGGTCAGTACATTGTACACATCACACTTAGAGCCAGTTCTCAACAAAACATGAGATGAAATAATAGGAAAGCTTTAGCAGTAGTCAGCAGCTACAGACAGACTATGACCCACATAGTCAATGACTGCCACCTCTCCAGATTCAAAGGAGGTCTCGAAACTTTACATCAGGCTCAATCTGATGCTGTTGACTGGCTATGGAAGAAGGGCAAACGCTAGAAGAAGAAGAAGCTATTGTTGTGGGTCTGATGTGTGCTTGAGCATGGATGGCTGACACCCTGGAAGCTCCTCTGTCAGCCACTCCTTGGCACACCAGCCTTGTGGTCGAGTGAGATGTGGCAGGAATATGCGGGGAATTCCAGCCTTCCTATCAGCCTCACCGCATCACCCACCCCTCCCGCCTTTTCTGGTGGGCTTTGCCTTCCTTATATCTCTCTGTTTCCCTGTTCCTGCATCACCTTCTCATTGCCTTGCGCTCTTTTCCCTTATAAGGAGATCTTGACCTCATTGGCGAGCGAGCTGGCTACTTCCCCTGCACCACTACCCCTTTATAAATTTGTAACTGCGCCGATGAAGATGTTCAGTTCCCCGCAACGGGGCCCTAAAGAGGTTTGTGTATTGTTGGCTGCCAGGATATGCTGGAAGACCCCTTTAGGGAGCTGACTCCTGCCTCGTTCCCCCAGAGGAACTCCAACATCTGGCGCCCAAAGTGGGGAACCCCAACATATTTTCTTCTACAAGGGGGCATTTTTGGCAGGGTTTCTATATGATAGCGGTGCTCTCGAGGACACCTACCTGTTGAAACTATTCAGTGCTTGAAAAGTGGCTAATGGGATTTTCGAGTTTGTTTAATTCTGATGAATTTGAATCAAGCTGTGACTACTCCATTGGACACCGAGGAGTGCAGCTGTAGTTGTTGGAAATAGAGGATAGATTTCCACGTTTCTGCTCTTTTTCTGAATTTGTGGACTGCTGGGTCTCTGGTAGGGATCAATCTCTATGTCATTTATAAACCTGAGCAGTCCTGTCTCTGTATGGTGTGCACAGCTTGAACAGCAGGATCACTGTGGAACTCTTTGGTTAGTCACTATCTCCTCTTCATCCTGGGTTTTTTTGACCACTGGTGACCCATCAGCTTTGTCTGACTGAGTCTTCTTTTAATTGGGATGGAATCCTGCTCCTTCCCATTCTGACTTGGACTGACAGCTGCTGAGCATGACTTCTGACAGTGATTCACATTTATAATTGGTAATTTGTGGTTCTTGAACATGCAACTTCCTTTCAATAATGTGCGGTGGACATCCTGGCTGTCTCATTAGGGCCTGAGAGCTACTTGCTGCAGTATAGCCTAGATCCCTGCATGTCAGACTTGGTGATCAAACTGTCACTTTTCATTTTGTTCCTGCAGAGCTGGGTCATTACTAACTGCAGAACTTTGGGCAAGTGATTTAATCCCTTTTGCTCCATCTTCCTTATTTATGAAGTAGGGACAGCCTCCAGTTCATTTGGTTACTGGAAACACATAAGTAGATACAAGAGAGGTATTTTTCTTTCTTTTATTTTTTAAATATTTTATTTTTAATTTTTAATTATAAAAAAGAAACACTGACAAAACCATAGAATAAGAGGGGTACAACACCACATAGTTCTCACCACCAGAACTCCGTATCCCATCCCCTCCCCTGATAGCTTTCCCATTCTCTATCCCTCTAGGAGTATGGACCCAGGGTCATTGTGGGATGCAGAAGGTGGAAGGTCTGGCTTCTGTAAGAGAGGTGTTTTTCAAATGGCATTAGTAATATAGTGAATACTATACAAATGACGACTATTAGCAGGTTTTTTTTTTTTTTTTGGTGGTTTTCATCAGGTTGGAACTTTTATTTAGGTTTCATTTTTATTATATATTGCAGTATTACAAAACTGTATTCTTAACAATTTTTTTTGTAGTTTAGATTGAACATTTTGAAGGAAATACTTAAGAATGAGACCTTGCTACAGAAATTTCAAGAACTTGAAATGTGTATTCACCATTCAGTTTTCCCCATAAATCCCATATTTCTCAAACAGCAAAGTTCTCTACTGTTAATATAAACCCAGGAGACACTAATTCTAATGTAAAAGTATGATCTCTTTGAAAAAAAAAAAATCATTCTCTCGTAAGTGATTTTTAAAGCCTTCTTGAACTTGGTGAAGACATTCTGGGTGGAAAATTTATAAAGCTTTTTGGAATGTGTAATTGAGAATTGCTATTTTGATTTTGACTTTTTTTCTACATTCTAAGAAGTTACTGTTTTCTGAGGACTTGTTAGTAAAGTAGGTATTAAAATAATGTGGAGGAAAGGATGGTATATTATGAGGAGAAGAAAGAAAAAGGAAATAGACATTTACCTCTCTATATGTCTAAAAAAAGTAGGTTCTAAGTGAAGTCTTAGGAGAGAGAGGGAGAGAGAGAGGGAGAGAAGGCTAGGGAAATAGCAAAATCATTATGCATTAAATATTCATGTCTGAGGCTCTGAGGTCCCAGATTCAATTACTACCCCCACAAGTCAGAGCTGAGCAGTGCTATGGTCTCTACTTCTCTTTGTTTCATTAAGGTAAAATAAATAAACCTTAGAAAAGAAAGGCATATTTCCTGACCTCGAACTCTATTATAGGGCTGTGAGAATCAAAAATGCCTGGGATGGAGGGGTGGAACTTATGAGTAGCATAAATGTATTGCCTAGTCAGGAGAAATAAAAGGGGATTTAGAAAAGTTTAATTAGGGAAAGTATTCCTCTAAAAATTATACTTCTTATTTTTAATTTTTAATTATCTTTATTTATTTGATAGAGACAGCCAGGAATTGAGAGGGAATGGGTGATAGAGAGGGAGAGAGACACCTGTAGTCCTGCTTCACCACTTATAAAGCTTTCGCTCTGCAGGGGATAGGGGGGGCTGAGGGCTTGAACCTATGTCCTTGCACACTGTAATATGTGTGCCACCACCTGGCTACCTCCAAATTATATTCCTAACATTGGAAGTACTGTGATCTTTG
The DNA here is from genome assembly GCF_950295315.1 of Erinaceus europaeus. NCBI lineage: Eukaryota > Metazoa > Chordata > Mammalia > Eulipotyphla > Erinaceidae > Erinaceus > Erinaceus europaeus. Next base: position 82,145,786 of record NC_080177.1, read on the forward strand.
GACCTCAGCAATTTCTTTTCTTTTTTTAGTTTTTTTTTTAAATTTTTTATTTAAGAAAGGATTAATGAACAAAAATATAAGGTAGGAGGGGTACAACTCTACACAGTTCCCACCACCCAATCTCCATATCCCACCCCCTCCCTCCCATGATAGCTTTCCCATTCTCTAGCCCTCTGGGAGCATGGACCCAGGGTCATTGAGGGTTGCAGAAGATAGAAGGTCTGGCTTCTGTAATTGCTTCCCCGCTGAACATGGGCGTTGACTGGTCGGTCCATACTCCCAGTCTGCCTCTCTCTTTCCCTAGTAGGGTGTGTCTCTGGGAAGCTGAGCTCCAGGACACATTGGTGGGGTCTTCAATCCAGGGAAGCTTGGCCAGCATGCTGGTGGCATCTGGAACCTGGTGATTGAAAAGAGAGTTAACATACGAAGCCAAACAATTTGTTGAGCAATCATGGATCCCAAGCTTGGAATAGTGGAGAGGAAGTGTTAGGGAGGTACTCACTGCAAACTCTAGTGTACTTCTGCTTTCAGGTATATATTTTGCAGTAGTTTATGGATACGTGTGCACATAAGCTCTCTCTCACAGAAACTGGTGTATATCTAGGTTATGGGACTTTGTTAGAAAGTGAACTACCTGAGATAAAATTAGAGTGTACTATAAAAGGAAAGGTCTCACCCGAGTAATGAAGCTGAAGAGTTGTCATTCCACACGTGAAGTCTCTGGACACAGTCTGAGGTGAAGCATGTTGAGGTGACAATCGTTGCGTTGGTTAGGTTGTGATTGGCGGATGCGATATTATTTGGTTTGGATTGGGAGAGGCATACGGGAAAGTGGGCCCTATCCAAGGGTTCTAGGACTGGGGGAAGTAGGGGCTCTATAGTGGAGATGTGAGGTTCCTGCTGTCTTAGGGTTCAAAAAGACAATCGATAGTTAATGTTATCATCACATTATTTGGTAATTGGGTTAACTTTGAAAAGTCCTTTTGTTATGGTTTGCTGTACAGTATCCAGGATCTTGTATATAGCTGTGCTATTGGATGCTTCTAATCTACTTGGTCTAGGCTTTTGAGAGAGTCCACATATCAAATACACAGCCTATATATATTAAAAAGATTCAGTTTGTGTTTTGAGAAACTTTGAGACATACAACTGATTTTCCCCTTCTCATATTAATTAACTACTGATTTATATGTCTACATTTTGCTAGGAGTGTACATAAACACCATTCTCACCACCAAAAGACTGTGACCCATCCCTCCCGCCCACTCCCACCCCCCACCGTCCCAGGAAGCTGCATGTCTACCCCTCACCACTGGGTTTTTACTTTGGTGCCCTACTTACAATTTGATCAGGTCCTGCTTTTAGTTTCCCTTTCAGATCTTCTTAGTCAACTTCTGTTGATGAGTGGGATCATCCCATACTCAACTTTATCTTTCTGACTTAATTCACTTAACATAATTCCTTCTAGCTCTGTCCAAGATGGGTCAGAGAAGGTGGGTTCATTGTTCTTGATAGCTGCATAGTATTCCATTGTGTATATATACCACAGCTTTCTCAGCCACTCATCTGTTGTTGGGCACCTGGGTTGCTTCCAGGTTTTAGCTATTATGAATTGTGCTGCTATGAACATAGGAGTACACACCTCTTTTTTGTTGGGTGTTATAGAGTCCTTGGGGTATAACCCCAGGAGAGGAATTACTGGATCATATGGAAGGTCCATGTCTAGCCTTCTGAGAGTTTTCCAGACTGCTCTCCACAGAGGCTGTACCACTTTACATTCCCACCAGCAATGTAAAAGGGTTCCTCTGTCCCCACAGCCTCTCCAGCATTTGTTGCTGCTGTCCTTTTTGATGGATGCCATTCTTACAGGAGTGAGGTGGTATCTTAGTGTTGTCTTAATTTGCATTTCTCTGACAATTAGTGACCTAGAGCAGTTTTTCATATGTTTGTTAGCCTTTTGGATCTCCTCTGAGGTGAATGTTTTGTTCTTATCCTCTGCCCATTTTTGGATGGGGTCATTTGCTTTTTTGGTGCTAAGTTTGCTGAGCTCTTTATATATTTTGGTGATTAGTTTCTTGTCTGATGTCTGGCATGTGAAGATCTTCTCCCATTCTGTGAGGGGTCTCTCTGTTTGTTTAATAGTTTCTTTGGATGTGCAGAAGCTTTTCAATTTGATGTAGTCCCATTGGTTTGTTTCTGCTTTAGTCTTCCTTGCAATTGGGTTTGATTCATCAAAGATGTCCTTGAGGTGTAGGTGGAAAAGTGTTTTACCAATGTTTTCCTCTAAGTATTTGATTGTTTCTGGTCTGACATCTAGGTCTTTGATCCATTTGGAGTTGATTTTTGTTTCTGGTGAGATAAAGTGGTTCAATTTCATTCTTCTGCATGTTTCAACCCAGTTTTCCCAGCACCATTTATTGAAGAGAGCCTCCTTTTTCCATTTAATCCTTTGGGCCCCCTTATCAAAGATTAGATGCCCATAGGTGTTGGGATTTACTTCTGGGCTTTCAATTCTGTTCCACTGGTCTGTGTGCCTATTTTTGTTCCAGTACCATGCTGTTTTGATGATGATGGCTTTATAATATAGTTTAAGGTCTGGGAGTGTGATGCCTCCATTTCTGTTTCTTTTCCTTAAGATGGTTTTGGCAATTCTAGGTGTTTTCAGGTTCCAGATAAATGATTGTAGTGTTTGTTCTATTCTCTTAAAGAAGCTTGGTGGAACTTTGATGGGCATTGCATTAAATTTGTATATGACTCTGGGGAGAATATTCATTTTCATGATATTTATTCTTCGAATCCATGAGCATGGGCTATCTTTCCATTTCTTGGTATCAGTTTCTATTTCCTTGAGTAGTGACTCATAGTTTTCAGCATACAAGTCTTTCATTTCTTTGGTCAAATTTGTTCCTAGGTATTTGATTGATTTTGCTGAAACAGTAAATGGGAGTGATTTCTGGATGTCTTCTTCAGATTTAGTGTTTGCATAAAGAAATGCCACTGATTTTTCTACATTGATTTTGTAGCCTGATACCTTGCTATATTGCTTAATAACTTCCAGTAATTTTCTACTGGATTCTTTAGGTCTTTCTATGTATACTATCATATCATCTGCAAATAGTGAGAGTTTGACTTCTTCCCTTCCAATCTGTATTCCTTTGATTTATTTCTCTTGCCTGATTGCTATGGCAAGAACTTCCAATACTATGTTGAAGAGTAATGGTGACAGTGGACAGCCCTGTCTAGGCCCCGATCTGAGGGGGAATGCTTTCAGTTTTTGTCCATTGAGTATGATGTTGGCTGTAGGTTTGCTATATATAGACTCCACTATCTTGAGAAATTTCCCATCTATTCCCATTTTTTGTAGAGTTTTGAGCATGAACGGGTGTTGGATTTTGTCAAAGGCTTTCTCTGCATCTATTGAGATAATCATGTGGTTTTTGGCTTTGCTTTTATTGATGTGGTGAATGACATTGATTGACTTACGGATGTTGAACCAGCCTTGCGTTCCTGGGATGAATCCCACTTGGTCATGATGAACAATCTTTTTGATGTGTTGCTGTTTCCGGTTGGCCAAGATCTTGTTTAATATTTTGGCATCTATGTTCATCAGAGATATTGGTCTGTAGTTTTCCTTTTTTGTTTTGTCCCTATCAGCTTTTGGTATCAGGGTGATGTTGGCTTCATAAAAGGTGGACGGGAATATTCCTGTTTCTTCAATCTTATGGAATAGCTTAAGAAGTATGGGTATTAACTGTCTCCTGAAAGTTTTGTAGAATTCGTTTGTGAAGCCATCTGGTCCAGGACTTTTGTTGTTGGGGAGATTCTTAATAACAGTTTCAATTTTTTTGTCTGTGATTGGTGTATTTAGATTTTGTAGTTCTTCTTGGTTCAGTTTTGGAAGTGCATAGGTTTCTAGGAGTTGTTCCATTTCTTCCAGATTCTCTAGCTTGGTGGCATATAGTTCTTTATAGAAGTTTCGCAGGATTCTCTGGATTTCTGTGGTGTCAGTTGTGATATCTCCTGCATTGTTTACAATTCTATTAATTTGAGTCTTCTCTCTTTTTTGTTTGATGAGTCTGGCTAGGGGTTTGTCAATTTTGTTTAATCTTTCAAAGAACCAACATTTGGCTTCATTGATCTTTTGTGTGGTTCTTTTATTTTCGATGTTGTTTATTTCTGCTCAAACTTTAGTGATTTCTGTCCTTCTGGTTGCTTTAGGGTTCCTTTGTTCCTCTTCCTCTAAGTCCTTGAGGTGTGCAGTAAGGTCGTTCATTTGAGCTTCTTCTTGGTGTTTAATATGTGATTATATGGCTATAAGTTTCCCTCTCAGTACTGCTTTAGTTGTGTCCCAAATATTTTGATAGGTTGTGTCTTCATTTTCATTAGTTTCCAGGAACATTTGAATTTCCTGCTTGAGTGAGTCTCTGACCCAGTGGTTCTTAAGGAGCATGTTGCTTAGTTTCCAAATTCTATGTCTTTTAATAATTTTCCGTTTGTTGTTAAATGTTAGTTTTACTCCACTGTGGTCTGAGAAGATACTTGGGATGATTTCAATGCTCTTGTATTTATTGATGCTGTCTTTGTGGCCTAACATATGGTCTATCTTTGAGTATGTGTTATGTGTATTTGAAAAGAAGGTGTATTCCAGTTTTTTTGGGTGGAGGAGTCTGAAAATGTCCAAGAGGTCTAGTCTGTCGATCTCTTTATTCAATTCTCTTGTATCTTTGTTGATTCTCTGCTTTGTTGATCTGTCTAAGTGTGAGAGTGGGGTATTGAAGTCTCCCACTATTATTGTATTACTATTGATGTATTTTTGAAATTCTTTCAGTAGATGCTTAATGTATTTAGATGGTCCCTCGTTGGTGCATAGATGTTAATAATTGTTAAGTCTTCTTGGCTGATTGATCCTCTAATCATTATGTAATGTCCTTGCCTATCTTTTATTACTTTATTTAATTTAAAATCTCTCGTGTCTGAGATGAGAATGGCTGTTCCTGCCCTTTTTTGTGGTCCGTTAGCCTGTATGATAGTTTTCCATCCTTTCACTTTAAGTCTGTGTTTATCTTGTTATGACAGATGGCATTCTTGCAAGCAGCATATGGTTGGGTTATGTTTTCTGATCCATCCCCCACCCTGTGCCTTTTGATGGGTGAGTTTAAGCCATTGACATTTATTGATATTATGGATTTAATGTATTGTAGTGCCATTGTTCAAAAAAAATTGTTTGCTCTGATATATTGCAAGTATTATAGTGATGTTCTTGTTTATAAGAGGTCTTTTAGTACCTCTTTCAGGGCCAGCTTGGTGATGGTTGCCTCCTTTTTCTGTTGTTTATCTAAGAAGGTTTTGATCCCTCCATCTAGTTTGAATGGAAGTCTAGCAGGATATGTTATCCTTGGTTGAAACCCTTTTTCATTCAGGGCTCGATAGATATCTTGCCACTCCCTTCTGGCTTTTAGAGTTTGAGTGGAGAAATCTGAAGACAATCTTATGGGTTTTCCCTTGTATGTGACTTTTTCTTTCTCTCTTTCAGCCTTTAGGATCCTTTCTTTATCCTTACTTCTTCTCATTGTGACTATGATGTGTCTTGGTGTCTTCAGGTCTGGGTTGATTCTGTTTGGTACTCTCTGGGCCTCTTGAACCTTGATATCCTTTCTGTTATTCAGGTCTGGGAAGTTTTCTTGTATTATTTCCTCTAGAATGTTTGCTTCCCCTTCCTCTCTTTCTTCCTCTGGCAGGCCAATTATAGGAATGTTACTTCTTTTGAGATCATCCCATATGTCTCTGTTGTTGTTTTCAGTGTCTCTCAATCTCTTTTTAAGCTCTTTCACCTCTTTCTTTGTTTTCTCTAACTCATCCTCTGTCTGACTAATTCTGTTTTCTCCTTCTGTTAGTCTGCTTTCCCTTGCCTCAGCTTCTTTCTTCATTACAGCTACTTCAGCTTTCAGTTCTCTAATTGCCTCAAGATAATCAGTATTTTCCTTGGGGGTCTCAACTGTTGTTTCCCTAATACTGCCATTCCTTTCCTCCAATGTTGTTTTCATTTCTGTGATTAATAAGTTTATTAATGCTTGCATACTTTTCTTATCTATGGTTACTTCTGGCTGATTTGTAGTTTCTTCTGGGCTCTTGTCTTCATTCATTGGAGTAGCAGTTTTATTTGTTTTTGATCTACCCATTTTTTTTTATTTATGTGTTTTGTTTTTTTTTATATTCTGTTGTTCCTCAGTTGTTGTGTCTTGAGTACAAGTAACACTGTACTAAATACCTTTATGACAATTGCACTCACCAACCTCCGGAATTACAGTAGCAACTGAAGTAAGTATTGAAGTAGTTTAGTCGTTACCAGTTAGCTAAACAATTTTTCCAGTCCGTGAAAAAATAGTAACCAAATCCCAGTGAAGAAAGAGAAAAGAGAGGATAGCAAGAATAGACAGTTATGCAAATCTACTATCCACTGTATATTCTAGGGGGAACAAGAGGGGAAAGGGAACTAGAGCAGAGATACACACATAGAGAGTCCGCTCTGAGTCAGATTTCTTCCCCAAAATAATTCACAAATTCAGAAAGGCAAAGAAGAAGGAAGAAGTGTATGCCAAGATTAAAAAAAAAAGAGAGAGAGAGAGATAAGACAGAGAAAAGGGAGAAGATAAGAAAAAGAGTTGTAATTAAAGAGCAATGCAAGGAACTTCCCAAATGTGTATCAGTGAATTCAAAAAAGCACCCTGTTTGGTGGTGTGGGGGATCCTGCTAGGAGCTGGTCACCAGGGACTGATTATGGGGGGGGGGGAGGTATGCTTGAAAATCAAAAGGAAGAAAAAAGAATTTTTTTCCCCCTACTCTAATTCTTAACCCAAATTAAGTTATAGTCCCCTCCTTGGTGTCACCACTAGGACCCCTTATTGGCTGGCCTGCTAAAGGCAGAAAATCCTATTGTTTCCAGGGGAGTGTGTTCGGAGCTCAGAGGCTAGCAGCTTCTCAGTCCGCCATCTTCCGGGAAACCCCCCCTCCAGACTTTTTTAAAGGATTTCTCGAAAATGAAAACTAGTTCCAAGTCCTTTGATCCAATGAGAGCTATACTCAAGAAGTCTTTGGATCCGCCCTCAGGGTCGCGGTGGTCCCTGGAGACTCCCAAGAGAAAGCCCCCGAGCTACAGTGCTCCCTCCGGGTCCTCTGCCGGCCGCCCAGCAGCGCTCTGCAACTGGCGGGGGAGCCGCCTTCCCGGGCGGAGGACAATGCCCGGCGCACCCGCCTTGCCCGCCGCCGCCTGGGAAGTCTGGAGCAGCCCGCCCGCTAGTCCGTGCCACCTTTACTCTAATTCTTAACCCAAATTAAATTATAGTCACCTCCTTGGTATCACCACTAGGACCCCTTATTGACTGGCCTGCTAAAGGCAGAAAAATCCTACCGTTTCCAGAAGATGTTATCAGAGCTCACGCTGCTAGCAGCTTCTCAGTCCGCCATCTTCCGGGAACCCCCCCTCTTTTTTTAGTTTTATTCTTGATTGTTTTTTTTGAATTATACAATCATAATTTCTCATTGGAATTTGCCCATAGTTTTTATTTTAGCAGGTCGCAAAATATATCATTTACATAAAATTAGAAAGCAAGGTAGTGGGAGGAACAAACTTCTGTTTTCTAACTTTGAGCCAGTTTTACCTTGATGATGAGAAATTCTGTTACATTTACTGTCAGCTCTTAGATGTTCTATTTTAGTTTTATTTGCATTTCTCTGACCATCAGTGAGCTGGAGCATTTTTTCATGTTTGTTGGCCTTTTGGATCTCTCTTTCTCTTTAAAGACTTTATTTATAAGAAAGATAGGAGGAGAGAGAGAAAGAACCAGACGTCACTCTGGTACATGTGCTGACAGGGATCAAACTCAGGACCTCATGTTTGAGAGTCTAATGCTTTATCCACTGCACCACCTCCCGGACCACTGGATCTCTTTTATGGTGAATATTCTGTTCATATCTTCTTCCTCTCATTTTTTGGATGAAGTCGTTTGCTTTCTTGTTGCTGAGTTTGGTGAGCCCTTTATATATTTTGGTTATCAGCCTCTTGTCTCATATATAGCGTGTGAAGATCTTCTCCCACTCTGTGGGACAGGCACCTGCAGCACTGTCTTCTTCACTCATGAAGCTTCCCTCATGCAGGTGGCTTGAACCGGTGTCCTTGGGCATGACAGCTGTATGCTCAGCTTAGAGCACTACTGCCTGACCGCATTGTTAGCTTTCCTGTCACACATTGTATCTTGTACAGTGTCATGCATTCGGCTTTTGTATTATTTATATTTGTATGACTTTTTTTTGGGGGGGGAGGATAAGCTATATTAAGGATGGATGGGTGGGACAGAGATCACTTAGTCAGGCTTTTGCTTTGTCCTGTGAGAAGACTCTTTCAGTTCTTTCTTTCATCAGATTAACTCTGATTGAGGGTAGTAGCTTGAATAGAACATAAAACCATGTAGCCTAAGGCAGGGAGTCTTTTGCATAACCATTGTACTACCTCCCATACCTTGGCTCTGCATTTAAAAAAAAAAAAGGGAGAAGCAATTACGAACCCCCTGCAGGTGGGTGAAGCAAACCCCCTGCAGGTGGGGAGCCGGGGGCTTGAACCGGGATCCATACATAGGTCTTTGCACTTTGCGCCACGTGTGCTTAACCCGCTGCACTACACCTGACTCCCAATATTTTTATTTTATAAATAAATTTTAAAAATAGGTGGTCCAGGAGGTGGTACAGTGGATAAAACATCGGACTCTCAAGCATGAGGTCCTGAGTTCATTCCCCAGCAGCACATGTACCAGAGCGATATCTGGTTCTTTCTCTATCCTCCTAGGTTTCTCATTAATAAATAAATAAAGTCTTTAAAAGAAAAAAGAAAAAATATAGCATTTAAAAAAATGGGGTGGGACAGAAATAAAGTCAAGGAGTTTTATCCTTCAGCCTTTTGTAAACAAGGACTTTTATTGCTAGATGTGTTACCAAATGACCTGCGTTTCTCTGACAGGCAGCTGCAAGATGGTTTCACTCATATGCGGAATCTATAGAATTGAAACACATCAACTCGGAAAAACAAACAAACAAAAAAACCAGCAGAATTAGCACAAAAAAAAATTTTTTTTCTTTTAAGATTTTGTGAAAACTATGGTAGTTATAGTTGGAAAGATGGGGGATAGATCTTTCCTGAGTGCTGTGTGGCTTGTTATTTTAGTGAACATCTGTAACTGAAATCAGACATCCTTCAAATGAATAGATAAGGATATTTCAAGACTGTGATACAGCCACCCAGCAACACTCAGTGATTCTGGGTCAACAACAAATGCACTATTAGTGCTCGATGAATTAGCATTTAGACTATTTACTTACTTGAAGGACTTATTTCTGTTATTTTAATGTGCATGGTAGCTTCCTGGGATTTGATAATGAGTTCTGATTTGCTTATGGAATGAAGAGAAGTTTAGTAGAAATAATGATTGCCTCATAAGTGACCCTTACTTGATAGAAAATATTTATAGACTGGTATTGAACTTTTCTTTGCATTAATTTTTTTTTTTTTTTTGAGTACTTGTCTTCCGTTAAAAAGAATAGCCTTTGGAGCAAAGACAGTAAGCCAGTGTTCTTTCCTTGCTAAACTGTTTTCCTTTTAAAAAGGGCAACAGAACACAGCCATTTTTGTTCCTTGTCATCTTTCCTTTGGGAGAATGACTATTTATGAATACTGTGCAGTAGAGAATACTGTGCAGCTATTCCAGAGTAAATATCCCATATTTGAGATCATTTCCTGCTAAAAGCTTTTGTAAATCATAATCCCTTCTGCAAAGAGATGATACTGCAGGTGGCATAATAGATGTGCCAGTGTCTCATTAACATTATATGGTTGGGATTTTAAAAATCATCTCCTGACATATATATTTATCTTGAAGGACATTAACCTTCAGGTATTTTGATTTCCTAATAAAAATGGGAGGCACATGTCTCATGCCTTGAGACAAACACTGCAAACTTTTGACCCTTTAACTCTTGGGAATTCTCAACTCTTCCCTCATGTAAAACCCGCATTATCAATGCGGAATGCCCGTCACACCAAAGTTCTGTGTCCTCTGTCCAGTCCGGAGTCCTCTCTCTGTAGCAGAACAGGAATACACTGTCATCAAGTCTCTAACTCCCTTTTGCCTAAGCTCCTGTTATGTAAGTATAATTGATGGCCATCATTCCACTCTCCAAGGACGGAGGGAATGCACGTTGTTCATACTTTAATGTGTGTGTACTGCTGCATTTTCCAGTTTGACTCTACTTGGGTCAAACTTTCATTTTTGTCTTTGCCTTCCCTTGTAGTTAGCCTAGGTCATAAGAAGTAGATTATCTTTCTATTAAGGATTTTCCTGAGAAGCAGAGCCAATAGGATATAAATAAGTAGATGACAAGTAGAGAGATGATAAAGTGGTAGATTAACAGATTATGTGCAAGACATAATTTAGGATAGGAATTGCCTTATGTGGTTATAAAAACCAATAAATCTCACAATCTTTCTACTACAAGCTAGAGAACCAAGAATACTGCTGGTAAAATTCAATCCAAGTTCAGAGGCCTGAGGAATTGATGGCATCAATCCCAATCTGAGTCTGAAAGCCTCAGAACCAAGAATACAGAATGCTGGGAGTTGGAGAAGATGGATGTCTCAGGGGTGCCCTGTCCTTAAACATCTGCTTTGTCTGGTCTTCTAAGAGGTTGGGCCTCTTGGTAGCACAATAGGCCTGACTCAGCTACCCAAAGGCATGAACCTAAAGGCATGAATCTAGCAGGTGAGATCTGAGGTCTCCTTAGTAGGTCTATTTTAGGTATATTCAAAGGGACCCATGACTACTAATTTTTGCCTGAGCCTGACAACTAACATGCAAGTGTCTTATTTGGTGAGGGGATGAGAGTGAGCTTACGTGGTGGCCTACCTGCTAGAGTGCCCAAGGACCCAGTTCAACCCCCTGGTCCTCACCTGCAGGGGAAGCTTCACCAATGGCGTGGAAGTGCTGGGGGGGGGGGGGCACCGGACCATCTGGTTGAGCACACATGTTGCAGTGCCCAAGGACCCTGGTTCAGATCCCCACTTCCTACCTGTAGGCGGAAGGCTTCAGGAACTGTGAAGCGGCACTGCAGGTGTTTCTGTCTCTCTCCCTCTTTATCTCCCCTACCCTCTCTCTCTGTCTCTCTCTAATAAATAAGTAAAATACAAAAAAAGGAAAAAAAAAAATCAGAGTGCTGCAGCTGTCTCTCCTCTCTCCTGTCCATTTGGGTAGCGTTCACCTTCTAGGTGCTGGCCCCAGTGCTATCACTAGTGCAGTCTAGGGGGTGGAAAGGGATGAGAAAGAAAGGAAAATAGAAAACCAAAGTCCTGTGCTTAATATGTGTGTGTGCAGTCATAGCAAAGGCAACATAGTGAGGAGACAATACTGATGACAGGGCTCTCTTTTCTATATTGCTTATAGAATGGCTTTTTCTTATTCATTTTCTAGTCCCTTTGTCTTGAGCACATAGATCACTTGGTTCTGGCCTTTTACCTCACTAGGTAATTCAAATCTCTCTCTCTCTTTCTTTCTTTCTTTCTTTCTTTCTTTCTTTCTTTCTTTCTTTCTTTCTTCTTGTTTTAATTAGTGATTTCATAATGATTAACAAGGCTTGTAAGGTAACGGGTGTAGTTCCATAGAGTTTCCTGCCTCATCCGCTCCACTGGAAACTTCCCTATTCTTTATCCCTCTGGGAATATGGACCAGGATTCTAGATGGGGAGCAGAAGGTGGAAGGCCTGGCTTCTGTGATTGCTTCTCCACTGGACAGGGCTATGTCAGGTCTGTCCAAGTCCGTACTTCAAGGGGCTGGGCCATTAGTCTTCCTCCTGCCTGGCTTGACTGATTGTGGTTTTCTGATAACCGTAGCTATGGGGCTTGTCAGTACTAAGCCTAATCTTAAAGGCTCGCCAGTATCCTAGGCACAATATTGCTTACTTAGTTTGGACAGTAGGAGCCTGGTTTCACCATGACATTCGGGATCAGTGATCTCAGCCGAGTTGTAACTCCTTTTCTTGCTGGGACATGAGGAACCCTAAGTGTCAGGCAGCAGGCTTAAACTTTGAGCTCAAATAAAACATTGTGTACCATGGTGAAGCATTATACCCCCAGAACTAAACCTTTCAACTAAGACTTTCAGGTCAGCTGAGCATATGGTTACAAGAGTAACAAAATACCTGAATAAACTCTAGTACTCGAACTCTCACCCTTTGAGTTCTCTGTATGGGAGGGTCAGCACCCTGCATTGTCTGCTGATTGGGGACATATGCAGCCCTGGGTGTCGCAGCTTGCCCGGTGCTTTCATGGAATTAATATCATCTTCATGTTGAACTGTTCCTACAATTACCACTGTACTAACGTTACTGGGGAAAAGCCATCGGGGGCGGGATGGGATAAGGAGTTCTGGTGGTGGGAATTGTGTGGAGTTGTCCCCCTCTTACCCTGTGTTTTTTGTTGGTGTTTCCTTTTTATAAGTAAAAATAAAATATATATACATATATTTTACTGAGAGATTTTTGAAGAGTCATTCCTTATTTTTGTTTTTATTTTTTTAGAAAGGCAAAAGCAAAGAGAATGAGCGTGAAGAGGACCACAGCCCTGGCGCTTCCTTCCAGTGTGATGGGGGCTAGACTCAAATCTGAGTTGCTCACGTGGCAAAACAGCGTACTATGAAGTGAGCTATTTAATGCACTTCATATTCACAGGGATAATGTCATAATCCAGAATATAAGAATGAAAGTAGCTGGAGGGATTTTTTTTTTTTTTAGATATAGACAGAAAAGCAAAAAGAACGAGACCACAACACTGGTTTCCTTCAGTGCAGTGGAAACTGGGCTTGAGCCAACTTATGCACATGCCAAAGCAACACGTCACCTCAGTGAGCGATTTCTCTAGCCCAGGGAACCATGTTAAGTGAAATCAGCCAGAAGGAGAAGGATGAGCAGTGGATAAGCTAAGTCTTGGGCTGGCCCTCGGAAACATGCAAAGGCCAATAAAGCATGTGACCTCCATGGATTGCAGTCTGTCACATGGACTGAGGAGCTGGTGGGAGAGAGATGGCAGGGAGGGAAGGTTGAGAGAAGGTTGGAGCTAGCTTGCACTTTCTTTCTCTCTTTCCTTCCTTCCTGCCTTCCTTTACTCTAGAACACTGCTCATTTTTAGCTGATGGTGGTGCAGGGGATTGAACCCGAGACTTTGAAGCCTACAGCATGAGAGACTGCGTAACCATTATGTTGTCTACCCTAGCCCTGCCCAGGACTGATTTCTTTTTATTTTATTTATTTTCATTTTTATTTATAAAATGGAATATTGACAAGAATATAGGATAAGAGGAATATTTTCCACACAATGCCCACCACCAGAACTATGTACTCAATCCCCTTCCCTGGTAGCTTTCCCATTCTTTATCCCTCTGGGAGCATGGACCCAAGGTCATTGTGGGATGCAGAAGGTAGAAGGTCTGGCTTCTGTAACTGCTTCCCCGCTGAACATGGGTGTTGACAGATGCATCCATCCTCCCATCCTGCCTCTCTCTTCCCCTAGTGGGGCAGGGCTCTGGGGAAGGGGGACTCCAGGACACATTGGTGGGGTCGTCTGTCCAGAGATGTCAGGTTGGCATCATGGTAGCATCTGGAACCAGGTGGCTGAAAAATAGTTAAGAAATAAAGCAGAACAAATTGTTGACTAATCATGAACCTAAAAGCAAGAATATCACAGATGAAGATTTGGGGTCTCCATTCTGTTATAGATGTATTCTAAGGGGCCCATGACTTTACTAGTTTTTGCCTGAGCCTGACAGCTAATATTCAGGTGGACCCAAAGTATTGTCTGGGAAGATGGTGTCATAGTTGTAAAAAGAACCAGAAAGCTGATCAGGGAAGAGAGTAGCTCCCAAATATGGGGAAAAAATATAAATATTGTCAACTGTAAACCCCATCGATTTGATCTGGGGCCCATAGTCAGCACAGGAGCCCATGTAACCTCTGCATCCCTGTAGGTCTGAGCTCACATTCTGTGGTCATGGCTAGGGACATTCCAGGCTGCACTAGTTTCAGGACCCATCTTCCTTGAGTAGTAGGTAGAGTGTGTTGTTCAACCTCCCTTTGGAGAATGGAACATTCCCCGCCATTGTTGGTTCACATTGAAAGCAAGGTCTTATAGGGGCCCACAAAGAGGTCCATTATTTTGTTTCTGATGGAGATGACCAGTGACAGTGGAGAGAGGGATCTGTTAAAAGTCTAGACCCATCATGTCTATGTGGGAATCCTGGAACTCCCTGACTAGGGTCCCAGGTGATGGGGTAGCCTGGTAGTGACTTCTTCTTCTTCTAGCGTTTGCCCTTCTTCCATAGCCAGTCAACAGCGTCAGGTTGAAAGCTGTCAGGAGCTGCTTGTTGCTGGCTTGGAAAGTGACTGGGATCCATGTGGATTCAGTTTCCCCAATGAATGGGTGCTCGGGATGCACCACGAGAAGGTCGATCCAATGCATCCCAGACGCATCAGTAAAGTCTGCCCGTCTCTTACCCTTTTCAGTTTTTGAATTCCTTACTTTGTCTGACAGAGTTGGCTTTGCAGTGATTGAGGGACATGTAGTAGAAGGTAGGTGAGGAGGGCATCTAGGTCTAAGTAGAAACTATTTCATTAGGTACTTTATGGTGTCTTTTTAGGTCTTTCTGCTTGCTTGCTGCATTTAACAGTGGCTAAAATAGAACTTTCCAATGGTTTTAGGATTATGTTTCTTTGAAGTTAAATTAAAAAAAAAAGCTTCTCAATTTGGAAGATTCAGGCCTGAAAGAATTTTTGTATAACCATTGTGCTATCTCCCCAGCCCAATTTTTTTTTAAACAATGTATCATTAATTTGTAAGATCATTATATCCTAAGGCTAAAAATGCTAGGCATATAATTTTTATCTGTCATGCATATTTAAGACAAAGTTTCTTTTCTTTTTTCTCTTTTCTTAGAGCACTGCTCAACTCTGGTTTATGGTGGTGCTGGGATTTAACCTGGGATTTCAGAGCCTCAGGCATGAGAGTCTCTTTTGCATAACTGTCATGCTATCTGTCCTGCCCTGGCAAAGCTTCTTTTAACAGTTCCCTTCCTGGGATGGTTTTCAAATCTGCTAGCCACCCATGGGTGTGAAGTATTATACCGTTTTCCTATTAGTTCCTTTGTTATATACACAACAGGGAATTAATGCCCTACTAAAAATATTTTAGGGTAGGAAATAAAGAAGACACTTATTATGTTAGGTGGAATATACGATACATCTCTGGAGAAACGAGCTTATTGTAAGTAATTAGGCTTCTGGTTTCTGTCTGCTCATGATTTAATGCTTTTATAAAAGGAAGCCTGCACGTGCGTTGTATTTTGCCGCAGTGGTGTATGCAGGGCAGTGAGCCGTGCTCCTCACCCATTAATTACGTGGATAACTTACTGCCTGGCGTGACTAGTTCACTTGTTTGTTTCTAGAAGCATTTTAATATACTAAAACATGCCATTTTTCAAACGGAGGGGAGTAACCGTTTTTCTTATAAGTTAACTAATATAATTGCAGACAATTGCAAACCAGTCTTAAACTCTAGCAATTGAAATGTAAAAATAAGTAAAAATCCCATCCCCAAAACCAAACAGAATTCTCAACAGCAGATGTGGCCCGAGTTGTTTTCTTGGAGACTACAAAGATACTACGGATCAGGTCAATATTGTTCCTGTCATAGATGTTTGTTTTCAAAGTATTTTCTTTTAGATTATGAAAATTCTGCAAGTGAGTCTGGTAATTTTAATTGTTTATGAATGCAATAAATAATTTTGAGGTTAAAACCTTTAATATAATTAATACATATTATTATTATTATTATTATTTATTACCTTGGTTTATTGGATAGAGACAGCCAGAAATCGAGAGGGAAGTGGGGGATAGAGAGGGAGAGAGACAGAGAGACACCAGCAGCACTGCCTCACTGCTTGTGAAGTTCTCCCCCTGCAGTTGGGGACTGGGGGCTTGAACCCGGCTCCTTGCACACTGTAACATGTGTGCTCAATCAGGTGTGCCACTGCCTGTTATTTTGTTTCACAAAATATCTGTAAGAATCATTCTGAGAGGACTGAGCAGTTAAGCGCCCATAGTCTGAAGCAGGAGGACCGGTGCAAGGATTCCAGTCTGAGCCCCGATCCCCACATGCAGGGGAGTCTCTTCACAAGCGGCGAAGCAATGCTGCAGGTGTCTGTCTTTCTCTCTGTCTTCCTAAATCCCCCTCTTCTCTCAATTTATCTCTGTCCTGTCCAATAAAATGGAAAGAATGGTCTCTAGGAGCAGTGGATTTGTAGTGCTGGTACTGAGCCCCAATGATAAATAACCCCGAGGGCAAAAAAATCATACTAAAACCACCACTCACCTGTCAAAACACACACACACACACACACACACACACACACACACACACACACACGGCCAGGATCATAACAATCATTGTAAAGACTCTTTTTTGAGTGAAGTATACTTTCTTTTCTATTGCTGCTTTGCTTAGCTCTCTTATCACTCCTCCAGATAATCCATGCATGTGCTTGTAATTTCTCTGTCTCATATGTTCATATGGAGGTGATCATCATGTAACCTGTAAATGTAATTTTTTTCTGCAGCATAATTACATGAAACACCCTTCCACACACACACACACACACACACACTATCATTGTTATCTCTTATAGCCTGGCCTCCTAGTATATACTTTGATTATTTAAACATAGTTTGTATAAATCCTGCTGTGCCAATTAGTATATACTAAATTTTTTTGCTTTTATTCCTGAATATTAAGTAACAGTAATTTTTAACATGCCTTTTATTCTCTTTCTTTCTTTCTTTCTTTCTTTCTTTCTTTCTTTCTTTCTTTCTTTCTCCCCCAGGGTTATCTCTGGGACTTGGTGTCTGCACCATGAATCCACGGCTCCTGGAGGCCATTTTTTTCTCTTCTGTTGCCCTTGTTGTTTATCATTGTTGTTACTGCTGTCATTGTTGTTGAATAAAACAGAGAGAAATAGAGGAAAGGAAGACAGAAAGACAGACACCTGCAGACCTGCTGCAGAGTGACTCCCTACAGGTGAGGAGTCGGGGACTCGAACTGGGATCCTTGAGCCAGTTCCTTCGCTTGGCACCAAGTGCACTTAATCCACTGTGCTACTGCCCAGCCCCCTAGTTACGTAATTTCTGTTGGATTTTACACTGTAAACACAGAGCAACAGATAGTGAACTTTACCCTTAAATTTTTCTCTTCCGCTTAATAGTGTAGATGTCCCGGAGAAGACTTTTTAATGTCAAGTTTATATTTACATTGTATATCAACTTTCAGGCCTCTTCAGCAAGATCTGAGTATTCCGTCAGATTAAGGGCATTTGATATAATTATAGTAATCTGCATTTTTATCAGTCTGAGGGAGGCTATTGTTTCCAACTTAATTTGAGTTTGGGCGGCCTATTTCATGCGTTCTTAGGTTATTTTATTCATTTATTTTTTACGTGAGGTTTTGGCCGTGAAGTCCACATCCAGATACCTGAAGAAGGAAAAGCAGGAACCAATGACTGTTTCCTGTGGTAGAAGGGTTGCTCAGTGGGCAGGGCCCAGGACTTGCCTATACCAGTCTCCTTGTTGGGGTCCCTTGCACTGCAAATGTTGGAACAGCGCTCTGCTTCTTCGGACACAAATACAATTAAATCTTTTAAACAAAAGTGACTTTTCTTCTTCCAAGTAGACCTTTCTCCATATCCCAGTTTTTCCTATGTCAGGTCCTCTAGGGGGTGAGCAGTGACTAGAGGCAGTCACACTATGCTTGGGAAATGGAATTATTTCACCTTTTGGGAAGAAGAACAGATTTTCTGTGACCGAAAGTAAGGTGAGAATATATACTAGGGGTCACAGGTATTTTTCTGTCACCCATATTCTGTGCTGGATAGTTACTGGGTATGTTTTCCCTTTAAAAAGAAATATCACTATATAGTATGTATTTTTGTAAACATGTTTCTTTATAAGGAAGACAGCGGGAGAGAGAGGCCAGCACGCCACTCAGCTCTGGCACATGCAGTGAGGAGAACTGCCTCTGGGATTCTGTGCATTTCACTTGCGCTCTACCACTAAGCTCTCTCCCTGGCCTTTATTGCAGTGTTATCATCATTATTAATGAATGTTATCTATGTGTATCTATTTTAAGATTATCTAGAAGATTCCCTGTAAAATTCTATACTTATAATCTATGAGGTGGTTTGATCTAGAGTTCATTCTGTGTCCATGTTTGTGCTATCCTTTCCTAACCTACATTGTGTTTTGTTTGTTTGTTTGTTGTGGTTGTTGTGTGTGTGTATTTTCAGTCTCTTGCTGCTACTCGGTGGGCTTTCTTTTTATTTTATAGAAGTTCCTCTAATATTTATACCAAAGCTGATTTACTGGTGATGAATTCCTTTAGTATTTAAAAATTATTTATTCAATGTTGGATAGAGACAGAGAAATATCATGGAGGAGAAGGAAATAGAGGCAGAGAAACACCTGCAGCCCTGCTTCACCACTCGTGAAGCTTTCCCCCTGCAGGTGGGGACCAGGGGCTTGAACCCAGGTCCTTGTGCACTGTAGTTCTGGTGCACTTAACCAGGTGTGCCACCACCTGGTTCCAAATTCCTTTAATTTTTGTTGTTGAAAGGGCATACCCTTCTTCAACTCCAAATAGTTATAAAAGGGTAGAGTTTTCCAAGTTGCTTCCTTTCTTTTTCACTGCTTTAGAGACTGTCTCATTCTTTCTTAGCTGCAAAGTTTCTACTAAGAAATCCATGGATAGCCTTATGGGAGTGTTCCTGTGTATGACAATTTTTTCTCTATTCTTTTATTCTTCTCTGTCTTTATTTTATCTTTTTTTTTTTTTTACCATTTTTATTTTAATGTCTTAGCTCATGTTTATTTGGGTTTCTTAGAACTCTTTGAAACTGTTAATTCTAAGTGTATCCTCCATGTTAGGGAAACTGCTGTGTTTTTTTTTTTTATTCCTTCTAATAATGTTTCTCCTCCTTTTTCTTCTTTCTTTCTTTCTTTTTGATATATTTTTTTCTTTTTTTAATTTTATTTATCTTTTTGTTGCCCTTGTTTTATTGCTATAGTTATTGTTATTGATGTCGTTGTATAGGACAGAGAGACATGGAGAGAGGAGGGGAAGTCAGAGAGGGGGAGAGAAAGACAGACACCTGCAGACCTGCTTCACCGCCTGTGAAGCGACTCCCCTGCAGGTGGGGAGCCGGGGGCTTGAACCAGGATCCTTATGCCGGTCCTTGCTCTTTGTACCATGTGCGTTTAACCCGCTGCGCTACCGCGGCTCCCTTTTTCTTTCTTTCATCTCCCCTGGGGCCCCCAGGTTGCGCCATGTGACTTTTACGCTATTTTGTTTATTTAAGTTATTCTTCTTTTCTTCTTGCTCTTTCATTTGGCTGGTGGCTACTGTCTCCTGTTCCAGCTCTCTGATTCATCAGGCTGTCGCTGCAGCTGCCTGCAGTCATTCTGTTCCCTTCCTCCCTCCCTCTCCTCTTGCTCCTTTTTATTCTCAGCACTAAAACCCCATGACAGGGATTGGTAGCTGCCAAAAGGAAACTTTTTGGTGACTGAGGAGGTTGTAGCCAAATCAGGTAGCTCACTACTTGCAGACGACATTAACTATGGGAGCAAAGGCAACCAGGTGTGGGAAAGGATGCATTCATTCTACAGAGAACTGACATTTCTGGTCGAGTATTGTAGGAGGAGACAGACCCAGCATATGCTGATGCAAAACTGCTGTAAATTCACCAACTAGAGCCCCTGGGGCTAGCGCAGCGGGTTAAGCGCAGATGGCACAAAGCACAAGGACCGGCGTAAGGATCCCGGTTCAGGGCCCCGACTCCCCACCTCCAGGGGAGTCGCCTCACAGGCGGTGAAGCAGGTCTGCAGGTGTCTGTCTTTCTCTCCCCCCTCTGTCTTCTCCTCCTCTCTCCATGTCTCTCTGTCCTATCCAACAACAACAGAACAATGACAACATCAACAAAATGGGGTAAAGATGGCCTCCATGAGCAGAGGATTTGTAGTGGAGGCACCAATCCTTAGCAGTAACCCTGGAGGCAAATATATATCAACTAGCCATGGCAAGAGGATGGGACACCTTGCTTTCCTGCTGTTAGGGGTGCTGAGGTCATCGGCCAGTCCTTATGATCACTGCTGGTGCAGTATTTCTCAGAGGCAGTGGCTGGCAGCTTTAGTGGAAGTATATAGGTAGATGGCATCTTGGGACAATCTTGCTAAAGGAAACTTGTTAATGATAATAATATATATATATATATAATTTTATTTGAGATTTAATAATGATTAACAAGATGGTCAGATAACAGAGGTATAATTCCATACATTTCCCAACACCAGAGTCTCCTGACCCCTCCATTGGAAACGTCCCTATTCTTTATTCCTCTGGGAGCAGGGACCAAAATTCTTTTTGGGGAGCAGAAGGTGGGTGCTCTGGCTTCTGTAATTGCTTCTCTGCAGGTGCATCCACACCCCCTGCCTGTCTTTCTCTTTCCCTAGTGGAGCAGGGCTTTGGAGACGTGGGGTTCCAGGACACATTGGTGGGGTCGTCTGCCCAGGGAAGTCAGGATGGAATCATAGTAGCTTCTGCAACTTGGTAGCTGAAAGGTGGTAAGTTATAAAGCTGGATAAATTGTTTAATAAACTGGAACCCACAGGTAGGAATAGAACAGATAAAATTAGAGTTCTTTCTGTGAGAAGAAGCTAAGAAGTCTATTTTGGGCATGCTCCAAGGGGCTGGCTCACAAGAGAGGCTTCTCTCTACATTGGACTTGTGTGTTATGAGAAGTACCTGGCCCACCCTCATCCAGGGCCGTCACTGGGGTGACGTTCCTCAACAGTATTTGCTGCCTCTAGTCAGGACTTAATCTCCCAGACTCAGACAGAAAAAAAAAATCTAGGTCCTCTAAGGAAAGTTTGAGCCATGGAATTTATTGTGAACAGAACCTCTTATTTTTTTTATTAGTTATTTAATATTGATTTACAAATTACATGTCAACAGGGGTATAAATCCACTCTATTCCCATCACCAGGTTCTGAATCTTCACTAAAAACCGCCATATGGGCCAGCCATCATCTCCACAACTATCTGTCTACATTCGTACATCATTACCTCTTTTTCCTTCCTGATCCAATCCTCTCTTCCCCTCCAAGTCACAATGACATCATAGATACCTCCTTATGTCCCTCTCTTTTCTGCCTCTCTCTCTGAGTGCTGATGGAGCTGGAGTTTAGAACCCTCTTAGCTTCATCCTATCACTTCTCCTCTGCTGGGGGTATGGATGGGGGTAAGGTTGTTTTGGGGGTGCATAAAGTGGGAGTGGAACAGAACCTCTTCACAGCTCTGTCCAAACTGTAACTCCCTTCCAGAGCCACAGCCTGTAATAGAGAATTGAACTAAGTTTACAGATGAAACCGCCTTTTATAGACAGTGCCCACAGGCCTCCCTGAACCCTAACGCCTGTGATCTCTGTGATGACTGCAACCTATGTGCAGTCCTAATTTCTGCCTACCAGATAGACCACTGTGCTTCTGCAGGCAACCTTGAAAAATGGCAGCTGCAGACAATGGAGACCTGAGCTGGAGCATGGCTCACAGGGGTCTAAGAAAGCCCGGACTAAGCAAATGACCCACAGAAAGAAAGGGCGGCTCCAGGCTGCTCCTTCAACATGGATACTTGCATGTTCCTGTGTCCCTACACTGGAACTCCGGGTACTCTCAAGACAGAAGAATATTTCACAAAAGGATGGAACAAAACTAAACTCTGGGGAAATAAAAGTGCAATAGGTAATTTCACCAGAAGAATGGTTGGAAGTTAATGATCCTCACATTCTAACGGTGTTCCAATTTCCTACCCTCTCTTCCTCAGGGTAGAAATATATATATTTCATTGTATCTGTGGGAAGAGTGTGAGCCCAGTGTTCTTTTATCTTCCCGCTACCTTGCCGGAACACTCTCTCTGATTCTTTACACCAGTTCAAGTAGGGTTTTTTATTACTTGGCGTTAGATCCCCCCTTAGGGTTGCAGTAGCTGTTAGTGAGTGTCTTAGGTGTCAGATTTGGAGATGGACATATTGCATTTTTTTTTTTTTGCCTGCTGGGGTTCAGTGCCTGCATCATGAATCCATTGCTCCTGGAGGCCATTTTTTTCCCCTCCTTTTGTTGCCCTTGTTGTTGTAGCCTTGTTGTGGTTCTTATTGTTGTTGATGTCGTTCGTTGCTGGACAGGACAGAGAGAAATGGAGAGAGGAGGGGAAGACAGAGGGGGAGAGAAAGACAGACACCTGCAGACCTGCTTCATCGCCTGTGAAGTGACTTCCCTGCAGGTGGGGAGCCGGGGGCTCGAACCGGGATCCTTAAGCTGGTCCTTGCGCTTTGCGCCACGTGCGCCTAACCCGCTGCGCTACCGCCCGACCCCATATTGCATGTTTTATAACTCGAATAGATACTGCTTAGAAGCAGACACTCGTCCTCAGTGGCATTGACTCTGGAGTCGGGTCTCTGCTGGGAGGGTGTGCTGTGTACTGTATTTTGTTTAGCTGTCTCCCTGCTGCTTACCTGCTCAGCACCTACCTCTTGTAACAAATTGATTATTTATTTGTTGTTGTTGTTGTTCTTGCCAGCACTAATCAAAAACTCCCAGTGGTCCCCTTTTTTAAAAAAATTAAATTATTTATAAAAGGGAAACATTGACTAAACCATAGGATAAGAGGGGTACAACTTTTCTTTCCCGTATAAGACAGAATTGGAAGGGAAGGGGGTGATAGGGAGAGAGAAAGATAGAGACCTGCAGACCTGCTTCATCATTTGTGAAGTGTCAGCATTGCATGTGGGGAGTCGGGTTCAAACCCAGGTGTTTGCTGTTGGTACTATGTGTACCTAACCAAGTGTGCCACTGCCTGCCCCCTACAAAAAAAAATTGCTTTCTGATATTGCTAAGTATCTTCTTTCAGACAATTCAAGTTAAAAGAAAGGATATTTATACATTTAAAAAAAAACAGAATGGAAAGTCTAAATGTGTAGATCAAAACTGCCAATTCAGAACACACACAGCACGGTTTGAGGCCACATCTTCACCTTCACATACTATAGCTTTTTTGCTTTCTCATTTAATGCAGAAAGAAATACAATTACTGCCTGCCTACCAATGGAAGGCGATGTATTCTTTTATTGTGAAGACTTTGAAACTATGTTGAAAGAACAGTGCTCAGCAGGCTGTACTCATAAAACAGAAAAAAAAAATGCAAAAGAAAAAGAAAAATGCTTCTTTCTTGTAATGTCTCCCCATAGGTTATTTTGATGTCTCATTGGGATGAACCTTATCACTGCTTCTTCACTGTTAGACTCTGTACGTAGGTGGCCAGTAGCTCGCCTGAGTCACCTGCTGCCCCGGCATCAGCAACCCCCACCTTGATGCCTGTTCACACCGCGCTGGAGGGAGGGGAAGGTCTGGTGGTATGGTAGTTTTCCTGTTTCTGTGCGTGTCTCTCTCCTCTGACTCTTTTATGTCTATCTCTAGTAGCGATTGAACAATGAGGCACAAGGTTATAAGATGACGGGGCCAGGGCTGTACAGCACACCCGCAGTCTGAGTTCTGTGACCACCCCCCTTCCTCAGTTGTTCTCCCAACACACATCCACATCCGTGATGGATCTTAAGGATGGTTTGATCACTCTCTTAAGCTAGTTTGTGTGTTTCATTTCCCTGTATTCCACTTCTGAGGGAAACGTCCAATAGTTGTTTTTTCACTTTTCCTTACTTTGTTCAATAAGTACAACCATCTCCGTGTGTCCATATAAAAAAAAAATTGACTGCGTAGTGATGACAACAATGAAAAGAGAACTGTTCTCAAGCTCCTTTCTTTACAGTAATTATAGTAATAGTGCCATTTCAGAAAATAGTCAGTCCAATGTAGTTTAGCTATTTATTTAATGCTTTAAAACATTTATTTATTTATTTATTTATTTATGTTTTGCTGCCCTTGTTGTTTTGTTGTTGTAGTTATTATTGCTTTTGATGTCCTTGTTGTTGCATAGGACAGAGAGAAACGGAGAGAGGAGGGGAAGACAAGACAGAGAGAGGTAGAAAAAGACAGACACTCGCAGACCTGCTTCACCGCCTGTGAAGCGACTCCCCTGCAGGTGGGGAGCCGGGGGCTCGAACCAGGATTTGAGCTTTGCGCCACCTGCGCTTAACCCACTGCGCTACCGCCGGGCTCCCTCCCTCTCTCTCTCTCTCTCCCTTTCTTCCTTTCTTTCTTCCTTTCTTTCTTTCTTTCTTTCTTTCTTTCTTTCTTTCTTTCTTTCTTTCTTTCTTTCTTTCTCTCTCTCTCTCTCTCTCTCTCTCTCTCTCTCTCTCTTTCTTTCTTCTTTGCCTCCAGTCCTTGCGTTTTGCGCCGCGTGCGCTTAACCTGCTGTGCTACCTACGGCCAGACTCCTAGTTTTCCTATTTATTATTGTCATTTAAATCGACTTTTCTCCCATCTCAGTTCAGTGTTAAGTCAGATTAGAAGATCACAGGGGGAGTCGGGCTGTAACGCAGCGGGTTAAGCGCAGGTGGCGCAAAGCACAAGGACCGGCGTAAGGATCCTGGTTCGAGCCCCCGGCTCCCCACGTGCAGGGGAGTCGCTTCACAGGCGGTGAAGCAGGTCTGCAGGTGTCTGTCTTTCTCTCCCCCTCTCCGTCTTCCCGTCCTCTCTCCATTTCTCTCTGTCCTATCCAACAATGACAACAATAATAATAACTACAACAATAAAACAAGTGCAACAAAAGGGAATGAATAAATAAAATAAATATTTAAAAAAAAAAAGAAGATCACTGAGACAAAATGGAAGTTGTGTTTAATTAATTTTTGTCTCTAGCGTTATCACTGGCGCTCGGTGCCAGCACTATGAATCCACTGCTCCTGTGACCATTTTTTTCCCGATTTTTGGGATAGGACAGAGGGAAATGGAGAGAGGAGGGGGAGACAGAGAAGGGGAAAGATAGACACCCGCAGACTTGCTTCACTACTTGTGAAGCAACCCCCTTTCAAGTGGGGAGCCAGGGGCTCGAACCCAGATCCTTTCGCAGGTCCTCCAGCTTCCTACTGGGTGCACTTAACCGGGTAGGCTATCCCCCGCCCTCTCCCCCGGGACTTGTGTTTAATTTTCTCTCTTTTCTTTCTTTTTTCTTCCTCTCTTATTTATTGTCTTCTGGCTTGAGATTAGAATTTACAAAGGAGTGAGTTGAGGGAGAGAAATAATTTTACTTGCCTATTATCAATGTTCTCTGTTGTTAATACTTCCTGGGACTGATAGGTGTTATAAACTAACTTTTTTTTGTGGGATGCTTTGGAAGCTAATCAAAGATATTTATTAGTGTAGAAATTATAGATTCCCTTGAGATTAATATGCTTGATTCTTGTTTAGTTTTCACTTCGTCAGTTGTCTATGCTTAGGTAAATAAATGAACCTAGGCTTGCTTATTTGTTTTGCATGTGGTCATCTGGGCATATATTCTATTGATTCATCGTTCATAAAAGTGTAGCCTTCTCTGTTCTCCATGTCCCTAGACATAATGCCAATCTCACTTCAGTCAGAATGTTCCAAGCTGCAGTCCACTCTCAATCTCAAGCCCCCTTTCCCTGTCTTGCTCTTTGAAGTCTCACTAGTCTAAGTGGCTCACTGAAATAAGGCAACCAGATCACTGACTGTTGAATCAGGTACCAGTTCTTTAATTTGTTGGTCATGAATTAGGGAAATTGGTCTTTTGCTAAAACAGACCAAAAAACTACTAATTATTCCAATAATTTAAATAGCAGCTAAAGTATTTTTACCTATAAAAATTTTATATTACAAGTCGTAATATAAAATGCACGACTTCTAGAACTCAAATGATGTATTTATTAGCTACGTATCCTGCAGCATCTGTAGGGGAAAGAAGGCCTTGTCAGTTGAACTAAGCCCTACGGTTGATTTCCTGCAACCCCTCTCATGTCTTCTAGATTGCACAGCTGTTGAGGTGACTGGCCAATCTCTGCAGCCTAGAATGATTAACCTAAGACAGTCGCAGTGACCTTTTGTTATGGACTTATTTGGAAACCCCACTTTAAGCACATCTGTGATTGACATGCCACGACAGCCCTATGAGTCAGCATATAACCTATGCGAAGCCATTATAGTCGATGGTCCGGTACTTTGCAAAGGTGAGAATGGTCCTGTAGCTGGCAGAATTGAGAACTGGGGGAGAAAGCTTGCTATCAGAAGCCAGTCCAGAGCCACAGTGACATGGGGATGAAGACAGGGAAGAAATCACAGTACCTGAAGCCCCTTTATTGTGCAGGAGGCTGGGTTTGAACCTGTCCAGTGTGCTATTTTGCCAGCCCCCAAAGCCATTCTGTATCCATTCAGAGAAGCTGCCCTAGGATGGAACTACAGTGAATCAGGTTGGAAAGAACCAGGGCATTCAACCAGCTTTCTAAACTCATTTTCCTTTGAAATTCCAAGATTATGTACCAGGAGAACAGTTTGTTTTTAGCCATCATAGAACCATCTACAAGAGTACATTCTTCCTGTGAATCTTACACTTATGTTACCTCTGAAGACTCAAATAATTTTATACAGGCTGTCAGTTTATTATAATAGATCAGCTTTTTTGCAAATTTTTCAAAAAAAATATTTACTTACTCCCTTTTGCTACCCTTGTTTTATTGTTGTAGTTATTATTGTTGTTGTTGTTGGATAGGACAGAGAGAAATGGAGAGAGGAGGGAGAAGACAGAGAGGGGGAGAGAAAGACAGACACCTGCAGACCCGCTTCACTGCCTGTGAAGAGACTCCTCTGCAGGTGGGGAACCGGGGGCTCGAACCGGGGTCTTTCCGCCGGTCCTTGGGCTTTGCGCCACCTGTGCTTAACCTGCTACGCTACCGCCCGACTCCCCTACATTTTTTTTTTAAATGTGAAACTGTCTAAAACCTCTAGCATCTTTTTTTCAGTCATATTTATGTGGTATTTTTGTAACTATTATCCATATGTATATTTTAAGAAATGACTGTTGAAATTATCCTATTATTATAAGAGCTATTATTCCAAGTCACCCACATACAACCTTTCTTCCTTACAATTATTTCTTTATCATGCTACCACTTAGCTCACTTAGTGACCTTTTATCCTTCATTTTATCTCTAATGCAATTTCGCTACATCTCTAACCAAAGATTTTTTTTCCTTGCAACAAAGCTATGTATTGTTTAAATCAGTCTGCCTTTTTCTTTCTTCAAGATTTTATTATACATATATGTAGAAAAGAACACAAAAATATTGGAAGAAAATGTATTTGAGTGCGTATATATACCGAAGCACGCAAACCCATATTAAAAAATAGGCCCATAATGAAAGTTTTCAGTGAAAAAGTTGTAGGTATTTCCCAGGGAATATCATACTAAGTGAACTAGGACACAGAAGAAAAAATACTGTATAGTTAATGTACATAAATTATCTAAATATTCAAACTGATAGAAGCAAGCAAGTTATAGAATTGTCATTTCCCGGACTAAGCAGAAAGGAAAGCGGGATGTAGATCTGAGTTAGGTGAGAAGAATTAAACTCCAGAGATGTGCTCGGCAGCACTGTACCCGTCAGGAATTGTACTGTGTTTTGCATTTAGCAGCCTGTCTGAAAGGTAGTTTGCAGGGCCGGATTAGGTGCTGATCCTTTGGCAGAGTGCACGCAGTAGTACCATGTCTGAGAATTTAGGTTCAAACCTCCACTTCTTACCTATGGGTGGGGGGCAGGTGGGTTACCTACATGGAATGCAACAGGTGTCTTTCTTTCTCTCTGTATATCTGTTTGGGTGTTTGGTGTTTTTTTTTTTCCTTTTTCTATCTTTTTTTGAAATAAAGAGTAAGAAAGTTAGCCCAGGAGTGGTGAAATCAAGCATGTCACAAGGCCCTGGTGCTGATATTATCTATATATGGCATAAAGGCAATACTTGTATGTGTCTAAAGACGTGAAGGGAATAGATCCATAGTATGTTCAATAATAACCATGATTCTTTTAAATAAACATGGTCTTAAGTTATGAGAGTTTAAGGAGATGTCTTAACATTTATTAAAAAGGCTTAAAAATGTAAAACTCGGTGTTATCTAACCCCGAATCTGACGGGCATTGTGGGACAGCTTAGCCATCTCATGTCAGAACTCCTGGCTTTGGCTTTGGCTCTGGTAACTGCAGGAAACCATCAAGGACAGAGACAGGTGGATCTGCGTGGAAGGTAGAGCAATGCTCTGATGTCGATCTCCCTGCTTTCTCTCTCAGCTTCCTCTGCTGGAAGAAAGTCCATTATCTTCTGTGGACGGGTTTATACATATATACATACACATATATATGATGTCATTACGAATAGCACTGATGATTTGAAATTTATATGCTCAGACTTTTTTATACTTTATTTTTTTTTATTAGGAGGTCAATAACTTATAGTATAGTTGTTGGCACAAGGGGACCATTTCTCATCTCACCAAGATGGGTGTCTACAAAACACTGTCACCCCAAATTCGGTCCGTCACTATGTACTAAGACCTGAAAGCCCCACCCCCTTTTGGCCCCCATTCCCCAGGGTTCTTTACTTTGGTGCAATACAGCAAACCTGTCCAAACTTGACTTTATGTTGTTTAGAATTAACAATAGTAATAATAATCAAATACAAAAGCAAAATATTGGGTAAAACTTATGATTCTAATGTTTTAAGAGTTAATTTATATCTACTTTGATTCAGCAGTAAAAATTGTAAATATCTTCTCAGGAAGCTGTTTTTAAAATTTAATTTATTTATTATTGGATAGAGACAGAGAGAAATTGAGGAGAGGCTGGTAAAGAGGGAGAGAAGCAGAGAGACCCCTGCAGCCCTGCTTCACCACTCCTGAAGCTTTCCCCCTGTAGGTGAGGACCAGGGGCTTGAACCCATGTCCTGGTGCACTGTAGTGTGTGCCACTGACTGGCCCCAGAAAGCTTTCATTTAGTCAATTATTCTTCACTTATCTGACAATAAAATGTTGCCTTCTATTTTTTCCCAATAATCACCAATTATTTAAATTATTTAATATTCTATGTATTTAGGGGGAAAAAAGAAAATTATTCATAGAGAACTCTTTAGCTTAACTACTTAGTCTAGGGTGGGGGAGATAGCATAATGGCTATGCAAACCAACTCTCATGCCTGAGGCTCCTAAGTCCCAGGTTCAATCCCCAGCACCACCATAAGCTGTGCTCTGGTGTTTCTGTGTCTCTGTTTCTGAGTATCTCTCAAAAATAAAATAAAATATTAAAAAAAAAAAACTACTTAGTCTAAAAATGCAAGGGGGTGGGTGGTGGTGTTCCTGGTTGAATGCACATGTTACAGTGTGTGAGGACCCACTCAGGTCAAGCCCCCACACCCAGCCTACAATGGCGAACCTCTAATGGAGGTCCTCCTTTCTCTTTTCCATCTTTCTTTCTTTCTTTCTTTCTTTCTTTCTTTCTTTCTTTCTTTCTTTCTTTCTTTCTTTTCTTTCTTTCTCCTGCTTTATCTTCTCCTTCCCTCTCAATTCTTCTGTCTCTGTCCAGTAAATAAATAAATAAAATATTTTAAAAAGTAAAATGAAGGAATGCAAAATTTTAAGGAAAATGCAGTTCAATTGTTACAAAAGTATTTTCATTCAGACTTAATATTATTTTCTGTACTGAGCAGGAAGAGCAGGAAGCTCTTCTTGGTAAAAATGAGCCTAGGAGATTGGACTTTGGATAGTTTGATGAAGCAGTCAGTTGCAGTTTGCTTGTTGTTAGAGACCTTTAGTCTAGATATGTAGCTACAATTCCAATCCTTTTTAAGATGCGTTATATGAATAAATAGTTAAAACCTGTGCTGAATTGGAGTTTTTAAACTAAAGTGAATGGAATCATGAGAACTGGCTTTAAAAGCCTCGCAAAAACAACATCCTAGATCAATTTTTGATGGAGTCATTAAAATTAAAGTTGCCATTTTTGTCAAAGTGATAAAAATGTCTTCTCATCTAAAATGCTGAGACATTCAACTGAGTTAAGAACATTAGAATCAAGAGACTTATAAAACGTTTTGGCTTCAAGATAGGAAAATGCTATAAAAATTGGAAACTTTCCCAATTTTATGCTGTAGAGTTGATGGATTTTCTTAATGATGAAAATGAAGTAACAAAATTCAGTAGCTTAAAATTATATATTTCCTTTTGCAGCAAGAATCATAATCTTTTTCTAAAATTAGACTGAAAGTTAATTAAGAGACTTATAAACGTAAGACTCATGCAATGTTTTTTTACTTTTTCTTATGAAAATAGGTAAGTAACGAGTTTTAATTTTTCAGAAAGTTTTTGATCTCTATTTATAAGGGATATACGCAAACATACTTTCCTCTCTTTGAGGGTCTTTGAGTTCATTGAGGTGAGCTGTCTATATGAAGTTCAACACCATTAGACTTTTTTTGCAGAGTGACTGTAGTCAGTCTTTTGTTTTCCTCTGACTTGCAGATTGTTAAACTGTTAGTCTGAATCCTTGAAGAGGTGCTTATAGCCATTTTATTTGTGTGGAGAAATCTGCTGGTCATCTTATGGGTTTTCCAATGTAGGTAACTTTTTGTTTTGCTCTTATAGCCTTCAGGACCCTTTCTTTATCCTTATTCCTTTCCATTCTAAATATGTTGTGTCTTGGTGTCTTTAAGTCTGGCTTAATTCTGTTTAGGATCCTCTGGGCTTCTTGAACCTTTATGTCTTTTATGCTGTCTAGACTAGAGAAGTTCTCAGCTATTATGTCCTGAAGAATGCTCTCTTCCCCTCCCTCTCTTTCTTCCTCTTGTAAGCGAATAATGCGCATATTATTTCTTTAAAGTCATTCCATAGGTCTCTGTTGTTTTCAGTATCTTTTAATCTCTCTCTTTTTTTTTAAAGAAGATCTCTTACTTCTTTTTTAGTGGTCTGTAATTCGTCTGGATCTTGCTCATTCTGTCTTCCACCTCCTTTATTCTGTTCTCTCTCCCCTCTACTGTTTTCTGGAGTTCATCTATTTGTTACCCTGTTCTGATAATGTTTTAGCTTTCAGCTCTCTAATAACCTTGAGATAATTAGTGGTTTCTTCCAGAGTCTCATTTTTTGTTTCTTCATTTCTGATGACAATTCTTTCAAACTCTTTACTCATGCCTGTGATTATTTCCTTAACTAGCTTTTGGTTGTTGACCCCATTATTTTGTGCTTCAGCTTTTGGGGGGCTAGTAGGTGGACTCTTGTCCTGCTTCATTTCTCCTATATAGTATGCTATGAGCTCCCTCTCTCAGTACTTTTCAAATTACTGATCACTCTTTCCTGGATTGACCAGTATCTAGGTAAGGTAATTAAAGGGTTGACAGGTGTGGAAACTGACAGTCGTTTCAATATTATTTTAATCCCTGAGTTGGAGCTCAGTGGCTTAAAAGCTTCTTGTGTTCTTTCTCTTCCCTGTAAGCTATGGGAGCCTGAGGGCTTTTAGACTATAAGTAGGCTTCTTAGCTTCATCCTTCACTGCTGACCAAGAGACAAAGCAGGGTGGGGCAGAGATAATCCAGTGGTTATGCAAAGAGACTCTCACAGCCCCACCTCTAGGCCACCAAGGTGTAGATCTTCTCCTGAGTTTCCTGGTTGGTTCTCTGTCTCCTGGTGGCAGCACAGGGCCTCCCTGCCACTGCTCCAGATTCTGAGGGCAGTAGAAATGGAGACTCATAGTTCAATTTGTTGATTCTCAGGGGAGTCCTCTCCTCCCTTCAGCTGTCCCTTTGTTGGTGAAAGAGACTGGAGGTTGTGTCTCAACTGGTAAACTGCCGGACTGTTACCAGCCACTTAATCTCTCCTTAGTCTCCTCTCTGTCCAGGAACCCCACAAGTGTGTTTGCACTCACTGGAACTCAGCTGGCTTCCTGAAGTCTTTCTAGTCCTGTCTTGTTGCAGTTCCAGATGGTCTCCTTTGGTTTTCCTAGTTGACCTGGGAGAGGAGAGGAGAGAAACACATCTCCTGTTGCTCTGTAACCTCACTCAACAATGTTGAAAGAGGAGTGGAGACACCATTATTAGTGGAAGTGCCTGGATTTGTATAAGCCTTCTGCAAGCAAGTGTGGTTTCACAAAAGACACACATATTAGGATAGTCTTCTGAAATGGCATTGTAACTACAAGTAAGATACTGAGAAAGACCTGGAAAAGAAATGAAAGTTGAAATAAATAATTCATATGAAAATGCTGATTTATACACATATAATTGCAAGCTTATAGTAATTCACATAATAGGACATTCATGTACTGCTCTGCCTAAATGTAGATGTAGTTTGTATACTGAAAAGCTGTCAGCTGTCTGTTAAACATTATCTATTTTATTTTACTGTTTTTTTTCTTTTTTAAGTACTTGTTTATTTTTAATTTATTTTATTTATAAAAAGGAAACACTCACAAAACCATAGGATAAGAGGGGTACAACTCCACCCAATTCCCACCACCAGAACTCCATATCCCATCCCCTCCCCTGATAGCTTTCCTATTCTTTATCCCTCAGGAGCATGGACCCAGGGTCATTGTGGGTTGCAGAAGGTGGGAGGTCTAGCTTCTGTAATTGCTTCCCCACTGAACATGGGCATTGACTGGTGGGTCCATACTCCCAGCTTGCCTCTCTCTTTCCCTAGTGGGGCAGGGGTCTGGGGAAGTGGGGCTCCAGGACACAGTGGTGGGGTTGTCTGTCCAGGGAAGCCTGGTTTGCATCATGCTAGCATATGGAAGCTAGTGGCTGAAAAAAGAGTTAATATATAAAGCCAAACAAATTGTTGACTAATCATGAACCTAAAAGCTGGAATAGTGTAGATGAAGAGTTGGGGGGGGGGTGTCCTCTATTTTGTAAATAGCTAGTACGCATATTTTAGTTATATTCCAAAGGGCCTGTGGCTATCCTAGTTTTTAAAATTTTATTTTCATTCCCCTGAGCCTGAAATCTGATATGCAGGTGGATCCAAGTTATTGTCTGGAGAGATGATATCATGGCTAGAAAAAGGAACAGAAAGCTGGATCAGGGAAGAGAGTAGCTCCCAAATATGGGAAAGGGGTATAAATATTGTTGATTGTAAACCCCACTGATTTGATGTGATCTTGGGCCCATATTCAGCTTAGGAGCCTATGTGACCTCTGCATCCCTGTAGATCTGAACTCACATTCTGTGGTCATGAGTAGGCACGTTCCAAGCTGCCCCAATTTCAGGACCCATCTTCCTCAGGTGTAGCATGGAGTCCAGCCTCCCTTTGTAGGATGGAATATTCTCTACCATCG
This sequence comes from Erinaceus europaeus, assembly GCF_950295315.1. NCBI lineage: Eukaryota > Metazoa > Chordata > Mammalia > Eulipotyphla > Erinaceidae > Erinaceus > Erinaceus europaeus. Next base: position 82,179,240 of record NC_080177.1, read on the forward strand.
TTGATCCACATTGAGGGGAAGGTCCTATGTGGTCCCACAAAGTGGTCTATTTTGTTGTTCCTGATAGAGATGACTGGTAACAGTGGAGAGAGGGATTTATTTGAGGTCTAGGCCCATCAAGTCTGGGAATCTCAGGACTCCCTGACTAGGTAGGGCCCAGCTGATGGGGTGGCCTGATAGTGACTAAAGAGTCATCATTAAAATATGCCAGTCTCTTGTCCTTTTTCAGCTTTTGCAGTCCTTGCGTTGATAAGGTTAGCTTTTGGAGTGAGTGAGGGAAGTGTAATAGGAAGTAGTTGAGGAGAGTAGCCAAGTCTAAATAGACACTATTTCATTATGAACTTTTTTACTGACTCACTGCAGACTATTGTGTACTTTTGCTTTCAGGTATATATTTTACCCTAGTTTATGGATACATGTGAACATCTGCCCTATCTCATGGGACCTGGTCTATATCTAGGTTTTGGGACTTGTTAGGAAGTGAACCGCCTCGAATGGAATTAGAGAGTCCTATGAAAAGAAAAGGTCTCACCCAAGTAATGAGGCCTAACGTCTCTGGACACAGTCTGAAGTGAAGCATGCTGAGGTATTAGTCATTTTGTTGATTAGGTTGGGATCATAATTTATTTATTGGATAGAGACAGACAGAAATTGAGAGGGAAGGGGGTGATAGAGAGGGAGAGAGACAGAGATACCCCTGCAGCCCTGCTTCACCACTTGCAAAGCTTTCCCTCTGCAGGTGGGGGCCTGGGGATTGAACCTTTTTCCTTGTGCTCTGGAATGTGGTAGCTTAACTAGGTGCACCACTGCCTGGCCCCTCTGTATTTGTTTATTTTAGTGGAGAAGATACTGACTGAATGATAAAGAGAAAGAGAGAGCAGAACACTACTCAGCTCTGGTTTATGTTGATACTGGGGGTTGAACCTGTGACGTCAAAACTTTAGGTATGAAGGTAATTTGCTGAAACACTATACTATCTCCCCAGCCCTATTTTACCATTTTTAATACTTTATTTAATTATTTTGGATAGAAACAGAAATAAAGCAAGAAGGAATGGAGAGTGGGAGGGAACAGGAGAAAGAGAGACTCCCACAGCACTACTTCACTTGTGAAGCTTCCCACTTGCAGGTGAGAGTTGGAGAGTTGAACTTGTATCCTTGCACATTTTAACACACGGGCTCTACCAGTGAACAACTGCCAGCCCCAGTAATACCCAGCTGATTATTTGTACATATCTGTACAATTTATTTATCATGTACAGTGTCTTTTGTTTTTTGGAACCCAAATTAAAAGTGGAAGATAAATATTTGAAAGGCCTAATAGAAAAAATAGTGCTTACAATTTAAAGGATGATTGAAAGGCAAGTGATTGATTCTTTTGATAGCCATTAAATTCTTGAAAGATGGGGAAATGAATGAACCTCTTAAGGCAGAGTAACAATCTCCAGTCACAATGATAAGAGACTTTAATTTTCACATTATAACATCTCTGTGGAGATTCATAATTCATGCATTGTTAATATTCTTCTAGATACTATTTCTAGAACACTCCTAAGTGAGATGTATGTGTGTAACTTGACTTAATGCACATTAGTAAGAATTATATTTTACATACTGTATTTTTTTAAAGATTAAGCTGCATTGAATTATAAAGTCCTGTTTTTACTTTTGTTTGTTTGTTTATTTTGCCAGGAGGGTTATCACTGGGGCTCAAGTACTTGCATTAATATTTCATTGCTCTTAGTGTCCTTTTTAATTTCTTTTTCTTATAGAGACAGAGAGAAGGGGAATAAAGAGAGCTAAACTACATAAACTGTTTAAGGTGGTGCCTTTCCCTCTAATGACTGTGTCATGTGATATGTCATGATCGCCACTCATGGCAGTCACTGCCTACCAATTTTGTTTTCTGAGAGGAAACTTATTTTAAAATAAGTAGATGAAAGCACGGCCAAATAAATGACTTGGGAGAAATTCCAATGGATCACATCATAATTTCCCATTTAGTAGAAAATAAGTTTATTAATAGTTTAAAGAATTACTCTTTCCACAGTGTTTTTTTTTTAATTTTTAGTTTATTTTTTCATTTTATTTTTTAGTTTCTTTAAATACTTATTTATCCCCTTTTGTTGCCCTTGTTGTTTTGTCGTTGTAGTTGGATAGGACAGAGAGAAATGGAGAGAGGAGAGGAAAACAGAGAGGGGGAGAGAAAGACAGACACCTGCAGACCTGCTTCACCGCCTGTGAAACGACTCCCCTGCAGGTGGGGAGCCGGGGGCTCGAACCGGGATCCTTACGCCGGTCCTTGCGCTTTGTGCCACCTATGCTTAACCCACTGAGCTACCACCTGACTCCATCCTCTATGTTTTTATAATTAAACATGTTGAAAGAAAACATTAAGAACAGGATGTTCATAAGGGAGAAAGATTATCCCAGAGAAGCAAAAAGAGGGTGGGATATGGGGATATGACTGAGTAGGAAAGCATTTAAAGGAATCCTACCACATATTGCTAATATCTGACAAGCAGGCAAGAATGAACATAACACAAAAGAAGGTAAAAGAAGGTTAAAAAAACATGTGCTTTGGACCTAAAAATAGAGCAAAACAGTTGAGGATTTCAGGATCACTTTGCAGTTTTTGTTTTGAGACGACTGTTTAGAGCTCCTATACTACATGGCTGAAAGGCACTATGGCACATGCTATGTTGAAATGAAGCTGATGAACAAGGTAAGTCAAATGTTCACTGTGTCCAGACAACACGTGAAGTCATGCAAAGCAGTGAGAGGCAGAAAACAGGAGTTCACATGGTGCTCACGGAAGTTGGACAGCCATGAGCTCCTATTCTCACCCTGACACTTCTAGCAGCATCTCTTGCGGATGATAATTGAATCTTTACATCTTCAGTTACTCAAGATAACAACATAATATCCGAATATCATTTACATGTACTGTCTAGAGTCTACTTTTTATAACCATAGGCTGTCTCTGTCAACTTTCTTTTACATAGGGGTTTTTTATTTTTGAATATTAGTTCTTTATTAATGTTTTTGCAGCCGACAGTAAGATATGGTAGTTGGTACATGTGTAACATTTCTTAGGTTTCCACATAACACGAACCCCCAACCCCAGGTCAGTCTCAGTCCGCTATCACATTCCAGGACCTGAACACTCCCCCCGCTCCAGGGTCCTTTTCTTTGGTGCAATACATCAATATTCCTTCTTTTCTACCCCTTGACTTATCATTATAAACAGATATGTGCTTAGTATCTTATAGTGAACATTTTTCATGAAAATAAACCCACCAAAATGGCATTGTTTCCAAAAACAGGGTGATCCTTCTTTTAATAATAATAAGAATTTGAAGTTGTCTTTTCCTGTTAGATTATTGACACTTGCTTAGTTATAGCTTTGTTAATTAAAAGCATGTAGTTAGCACATGGGTAGTACGAAATAAAGTTTTTTGTTCAAAGTGGGCATTTGCATCTAGATAATTAAAAAATTAAATTATTTGTATAGTCCAAGTACCTTACTTGATATTAAAAAAAAATGGATAGTTTAGGAAGAGAATTAATGTCCATCGGAACAACAACAACAGTTATTGTGAGAGAACTAAGTTGAGAATCAAGACCTTAGTATACACAGACCAAAAATCCTTGGCGTTCTACCTACCAAGAAAATGTTTGTGTGCTAGCTAGCCTTTCAGTTCATGTGCAAACTGTGAGACTGATTGATTGATTGACTGATGAGCTCACATTCACTATTTGAAGCATTTTCCTGATTTTAAAATATGTCTCCAACATACCAAATATGGTACTTTCCTAAGCCTCTTCTTTGCCTACCAGTTCTATTCCAGTCACTTGTGTTATCTATCCCTGGACTTGTATCATCTAATGTAGTTCTCACGTAAAATATATGAGAAGGCATAACTGATACATAGGTCAAATGAGTTGCCCATAGTCGGAAAGCTAGGCATTGAGAGACCAAATTTTTCTATACCTTTGTTGTTTGCCTCATGTTTATAGTGGTTTGGTACCTGACAGATCTGTGCTAAGTTCCATTATCCTCCTGCTACTGCCTACAAGGAAACCTTATCTGTGCCCCACTATACATATCATCTCCAAAATGGTTTCTGTGCATCTATCTGTACCCGTCATCATCAGTCAGAACAGTTTGTAATACACATTCAATCAAGTCACCCATCTTAAGTGACTTTTACCTCTGTGGCACAACTAGGTATTTGAGCTGTAGTGGAAAGATAAGGGCTCGCTATGCAAAGTGTGATAAGGATATTCCATATTGAACAAGTAGTTTATACTGCCTTCACACCTCTAAACATTGACTATTTTCAAGAGGATTTATAGTTATTTTGAAAACCTATGCTGTGATACTCATAGAACTTAGGGCATAAGCAATGTTCAAAGCCAGATGCTTATGGACCTTATATAGTAATTATATATAGCTATGTATTAATTATATACATGATCATATGTTAATTGTATATTATGTTAATCATATAATTAATAACTAATTATATACTAATCACATTCTGAATTTATTTGTGAAACACGCTTTTCTTTGCAATTTGTGCAGGTAATCACTATGTTGGATGAAAATAAAAATAGAGAGGCTCTGTTTTCTTTGCATAAGACAGGTGTACAGTATCTAGGATAGATAGATAACTAGAGTGAGCTAGAGAAGAGTGTGCAAGGAAGACAGTCCAGAGCACCAAAGCTTCCTTCAGGGTTGTGGAGACCAGGTGCATGCACATGTCAAAGCAGCACATTCTTTAAGGGAACTATTTGAGTTAATGGAAAAGCCATTATTTATTTATTTATTTATTTATTTATTTATTTATTTATGTATTTTATTTATTTATTTTCTTTTAGGGAAAACACCACCATAAGAGAGTGCAAAAGTGGAACTTTTATTTATTTATTTTTAATATCTTTATTGGGGAATTAATGTTTTACATTCCACAGTAAATACAATAGTGTGTACATGCATAACATTTCTAAGTTTCCTATATAACAATACAACCCCCACTAGGTCCTCTGTCATCCTTCTTGGACCTGTACTCTCCTCCCCCAGCAACCCTAGAATGTTTTACTTTGGTGCAATACGCCAATTCCAATTCAGGTTCTACTTGTGTTTTCTCTTCTGATCTTGTTTTTCAACTTCTGCCTGAGAGTGAGATTATCTCATACTGGTCCTTCTGTTTCTGACTTATTTCAATTAACATCAATTTTTCAAGCTCCATCCAAGATCTGCTGAAAACAGTCAAGTCACCATTTTTTACAGCTGAGTAGTAATCCATTGTGTATCTAGACCACAACTTGCTCAGCCACTCATCTTTTGTTGGACACCTGGGTTGCTTCCAGGTTTTGGCTATTACAAATTGTGCTGCCAAGAACACATGTGTACACAGATCTTTTTGGATGGGTGTTTTGGGATTCTTAGTCTATATCCCCAGGAGAAGAATTGCAAGATCATAGGGCAGGTCCATTTATAGCCTTCTGAGAGTTCTCCAGACTGCTCTCACAGAGGTTGGACCAATTGACATTCCCACCAGCAGTGCAGGAGGGTTCCTTTGACCCCACAACCTCTCCAGCATTTGCTGCTGTTACCTTTTCTGATGTATGACATTCTCATAGGAATGAATTGATATCTCATTGTTGTCTTTATTTGCATTTCTCTGACAATCAAACACTTGGAGAATTTTTTTCATATGTTTCTTGGCCTTTTGGATCTCTTTTGCGGTGAATGTTCTGTGCATGTCTTCCCCCCATATTTGGATGGGCTTATTTGTTTTCTTGTTGTTGAGTTTGGAAGCTCTTTATATATTCTGGTTATTAGCCTCTTGTCTGATGTATGGCATGCAAAGATCTTCTCCCATTCTGTGAAGGGTCTCTTGGTTTGGGTAGTGGTTTCTTTTGCATTGCAGAAGCTTTTTAATTTGATGTAGTCCCAGAGGTTTATGCTTGCCTTAGTCTTCTTTGTAATTGGATTCGTTTCATTGAAGATGTCTTTAAAATTTATGTGGAAAAGTGTTCCGTCAATATTTTCTTCTAAGTATCTGACAGTTTGTGGTCTGACATCCAAGTCCTTGATCGACTTGGAATTTACTTTTGTATTTGGTGAAATATAGTGGTTCAGTTTCATTCTTCTGCATGTTTCAACCCATTTTTTTCCCAACACCATTTGTTGAAGAGACTCTGCTTTACCCATTTAATGGTCTCAGCACCTTTGTCAAGGATTAGATGTCCATAGGTGTGGGGGTTTACTTCGGGGCTCTCAGTTCTATTCCACTGGTCAGTGTGTCTGTTCATATTCCAGTACCAAGCACTTTTGATGACAATGGCCCTATAGTACAATTTAAGATCTGAGAGTGTGATGCCTCCAGTTCTGTGCTTTCTTCTCAAGATTGTTTTGGCAATTCTAGGTCTTTTCTGGTTCCAGATAAACATTTGTAGTATTTGTTCTGTTCTCCTAAAAAATATGGTTGGGATCTTGATGGAGATAGCATTAAATTTGGAGATGGCTCTGGGTGTGGGTAGTATAATTATTTTGATGATGTTAATTCTTCCAACCCATTAACATTGACTATCTTTCCACGTCTTTGTGTCTTTTTCAATTTCTTTGAGTAGTGACTCATACTTTTCAGTATACAAGTCTTTCACTTCTTTGGTTAGGTTTATTCTTAGATATTTTATTGTTTTTGTTGCTATAGTAAAAGGAATTGATTTAAACATACACATAAACATGGTCATTAATACACAAGGAGAGAAACCTTTGTTACGAAGACATGTCATTTTAAACACGAATTTAAATCTGTACTGTCTTAGTTGTTGGGGGGTGTGTTGTCTAGTGGTGGTCTCTTGGGCAGCTTCACTTCTAGGAATTGCAGGTTGCGATCTCTGCACAAATCTCTGCGTACTCCAGCTTGTCTGTCTTCAGACTGGACCGGCGGCTGGAGATCTCCTGTGCCCAGTTTCGGCAGGGAGCCTGGGGGTCCGGGAGGTCCGGGATCGTTTCTGATTTCTGGGTTTCAACTTCGTCTAACTTAGTGTTTGCATAGAGGAATGCCACTGACTTTTGAATGTTAATTTTGTAGCCTGACACCTTACTGTATTTCCTGATGATTTCCAAAAGCTTCTTGCTGGATTCCTTCGGTTTTCCTATGTATACCGTCATGTCATCTGCAAATAGGGACAGTATGACGTCTTCTCTTCCAATCTGTATGCCTTTAATTCCTTGCTCCTGCCTGATTGCTATGGCAAGAACTTCCAACACTATGTTGAATAGTAATGGTGAATTGGGCAGCCCTAAGACCTGATCTGACAGGAAATGCTTCCAGTCTTTCACCATTGAGTATGATGTTGGCTGTAGGTTTGCTATATATAGACTCCACTATATATAGCAAAATAAAGGTCATAAAGGGATGAGTATGTTGTCAAAGGCTTTCTCTGCATCTATTGATATGACCATGTGGTTTTTGGCCTTGCTTTTGCTGATGCAGTGGATCATGTTGATTGATTTACATATATTAAACCAACCTTGCATGCCTGGAATAAATCCCACTTAGTCATGATGAACAATGTTTTTAATATACTGCTGTATCCAGTTGGCTAGAATTTTGTTCAATATTTTAGCTCATCAAAGATATTGGTCTATAGTTTTCTTTTTTGGTTGTGTCCCTATCAGCTTTTGGTATCAAAGTAATGTTGGCTTTATAGAATCTAGAAGGGAGTATTCCAGTGTCTTCAATCTTCTGGAAGACTTTTAAACGTAGAGGTATTAGTTCTTCTTTGAAGATTTTGTAGAATTCATTTGTAAAACCCTCTGGTCCAGGACTTTTATTTTTGAGAAGGTTTTTGATAACTGTTTCAATTTCATTAGCTGTGATGGGCCTGTTCATGTTATATAGTTCCTCTTTACTTAATTTTTGGAAGTTTGTAGATATCTAGAAGATCATCCATCTCTTCTAGGTTCTGTAGCTTGGTGGCATATAGCTGTCTATAGAAGCCTCGCATGATATGTTGAATTTCTGTGGCATGTGTCATGATATCTCCTCTTTCTTTTATCATCAGACTTATTTGGGTCTTCTCCCCCCCCCCTTTTTTTTTGTGAGTCTGACTAATGGTTTGTCGATTTGTTCACTCTTTCAAAGAACCAACATTTACTTTCATTGATCTTTTGTATGGTTTTCTCATTTTCACTGTTATTTATTTCTGCCCTAACTTTAGTGATTTCTGTCCTTCTGTTTGCTTTAGGGTTCCTTTGTTCTTCTTCTACGTCTTTAAGATGTGCAGTCAGGCTGTTTGTTTGAGCTTTTTTCTTGTTTCCTAATGTGTGCTTGTATGGTTTTGAACTTCCCTCTCAGTACTGCCTTAGCTGTGTCCCAAATATTTTGATAGCTCGTGTCTTCATTTTCATTGAACTCTTGAAACATTTTTATTTCTTCCTTTATTTCCTCTTTGATCCAGTAGTTGTTAAGTAGTGTACTGTTGAACTTCCACATTCTCTTCTGGACTGTAGTGTTTATGTGGAGAAGTCTGCTGCTAATCTTATGGGTTTTCCTGTGTAGGTAACTCTATTTTTCTTTTGTAGCCTTCAGGATCCTTTCTTTATCCTTATTCCTTTCCATTCTAACTATGATGTGTCTTGGTGTCTTTAAGTCTGGCTTAATTCTGTTTACTATCCTCTGGGCTTCTTGAACCTTTATATCTTTTATGCTGTCTAGACTAGAGAAATTCTCACCTATTATGTCCTGAAGAATGCTCTCTTCCCCTCCCTCTCTTTCTTCCTCTGGTAAGCCAATAATGCATATATTATTTCTTTGATTTCATCCTATAGGTCTCTGTTATGGTTTTCGGTATCTCTTAATCACTTTTTGAGATCTTTTACTTCTTTTTTAGTGGTCTGTAATTCGTCTGGATCTTGCTAATTCTGTCTTCAGCCTCCTTTATTCTGTTCTCTCTCCCCTCTACTGTTTTCTGGAGTTCATCTATTATGTTACTCTGTTCTGATACTGTTTTAGCTTGTTCAACTAGTTGTATTCTTAGCTCAGCTATTTCAGCTTTCAGCTCTCTAATATCCTTGAGATAATTAGTGTTTTCTTCCAGGGTCTCATTTGTTGTTTCTTCATTTCTGATGACAATCCTTTCAAACTCTTTACTCACTCCTGTGATTATTTCCTTAACTATCTTTTAGTTGTTGACCTCATTATTTTGTGCTTCAACCTTTGGGGGGCTTTTAGGTGGACTCTTGTCCGGGTTCATTTCTCTAATATTCTTCTTGTTGTTTAACCATTTTACATAGTATGTTAGGAGGTCCCTTTCTCAGTACTTTTCAAATTGCTGATTACTCTTGCCTGTATTGACCTTTGTCTAAGTAAAGTAATTAAAAGGTTGACAATTGTGGAAATTGACAGTTTTTTCAATATTATTTTAATCCCTGAGTTGGAGCTCAGTGGCTTAAAAGCCTCTTGTGTTCTTTCTCTTTTCTGTAGGCTATGGGAGCCTGAGGGTTTTTAAACTATAAGTAGGCTTCTTAGCTTCATCCCTCATTCCTGACCAAGAGATAAAGCAGGGTGGGGCAGAGATAATCCAGTGTTTATGCAAAGAGACTCTCACAGCCCCACCTCTAGGCCACCAAGGTGTAGATCTTCTCCTGAGTTTCCTAGTCAGTTCTCTGTCTCCTGGTGGCAGCACAGGGCCTCCCTGCCACTGCTCCAGATTCTGAGGGCAGTAGAAATGGAGACTCATAGTTCCATTTGTTGATTCTCAGGGGAGTCCTCTCCTCCCTTCAGCTGTCCCTTTGTTGGTGAAAGAGACTGGAGGTTGTGTCTCAACTGGTAAACTGCCAGACTGTTACCAGCCATTTTATCTCTCCTTAGGCTCCTCTCTGTCCACTAGCCACACAAGTGTGTTTGCACTCACTGGTGATTTGGTGGGTTCCTGAAGTCTTTCTAGTCCTATCTTGTTGCAGTTCCAGATGGTCTCCTTTGGTTTTCCAAGCTGACCCAGGAGAGCAGAGGAGAGAAACACATCTCCTTTTGCTCTATAGCCAGCCATGACATATTTTTCTATGCAAAAACACATCGAGATTTTTTCCAGCAACCCAATATTTTGCTGGTACCATGCATATTCTAGTAATAAAGCTGTTATATTAATGCAAGTGAGAGATAGTGACATGCTGAATTATGATAAAAATAGTCTAAATTATATTCAAATGAGACTAGGTTATTAAGAATATTGAGTCAAATGGATGTATCTCTCCATCCCCCACAGTTTCTCTCTGTCTCTATCCAATAATAAATAAATAAATAAATAAATAAATAAACAAATAGTAAAATCAGAAGAGATTTTAGTATAAATCTCAAAACTGTCAACTGAAAGGACTAGGCAACAGCTCATCAGGCAAAGTACATGCATCACCTTCCACCTTTCAGATGTACCACATCTGTACAACATGGACGGCTTCCAAGGAAACTCCTTGGCTGGTAAGGCCATGTTTTTCATATCTCTCTCTCTCTTTGTCTGTCTGTATCTCTTCTTTGCCTCTCAATATGGAGAGGGGGGGATTTATTTTTATTCTGTGTATCTCTTCTTTGCCTCGTCATACATAGAATAAAAATAAATCAAGCTGATGGTATCTTGATTGCATGAAGTCTTCAGTTTATTCCTAGATGCCACACTAACATAAAATATAACTTCAAACTCACTTCTACCGAAATACATAGATTTCCATATGAAATATATTTTATGTCTATTTTGATATGGCTAGCTAAATTTAATCTTGTGTTGCCCTTAGATCCAAAATGTGTCAGAACAAGTGTACCTAACATCCTTATTCCTATGAATTAGATTTCCATTTAATTTATAATTATATCCTTTCTAGAACTCTCAGTTGGCTTCTTTCAAATTATGACTTGAGTGACTGTTTGTTTCCCCACTTGGGTTATCTGGGGCTTATTGCCTGCACTATTAATCTCTTCTTTCCTTCCCTTCCTTTCCTTTCCCTTCACTTTGCTATTGTGTTTGCTAGGACAGGGGGAGATTGAGATGGATGATGGAGAGAGATAGAGAGGTATCTGCAGACTTGCTTCACCACTTGTGAAGTGTCTCTCCTGCAGGTGGGGAGCAGGGCTTGAGCCCACTTCCTTGTGAACAGTCTTCTTTTGCTTGAATCACCACCCGACTTCTTTGAGTGAAATTTTCTAAGAATCTAAAAAAAACCCAAACATGTAGCTAAGTAGAAAGAGACAAGAAGTCAGCGTTTCTATAGATTGTTCTCTTATTTGGATCAAATAGCTCTATGATCTTTTTTTTTTAATGTGAGTATTTTTTATCTTTTTATATTTATTTATTTATTTATTTTCCCTATTGTTGCCCTTGTTGTAGTTATTATTGTTGTTGTTATTGATGTCGTCATTGTTGAATAGGACAGAGAGAGATGGAGATAGGAGGGGAAAACAGAGGGGGAGAGAAAGACAGACACCTGCAGACCTGCTTCACCCCTTGTGAAGCCAGTCCCCTGCAGGTGGGGATCTCGGGACTCGAACCGGGATCCTGCCACCGATCCTTGAGGTCCTTGGGCTTTGCGCCATGTGCGCTTAACCCGCTGAGCTACCTTTTGCCTGACTCCAGCGATATGATCTTTATAATTGTCTATTATAATTGGGTCTAGAAATGAGATTTAGACACATTGCTATCTGTACTATAAGATAACTTTTTGAGATGAAAATATTTTCAAATGGTAAAGTACACAAAGAAAATATTAAAATGGCTTTTATTTTACTCCGAGCTCAGTTACACCTGATGCACAAACCATTTGAGTAATGCATATAATCTCTCCACAGAATAAAATCAAAATGGCCTCTTCTCATGGTCTTAAACTTCACAGAGCTAAAAGCACTTATGGTCAATTTCAAATGGGCACAATATTTTATTATATAAAAGTACTTGCAGTTCTCTTGGGCAAATGGAAAAGTAACAAATTAGAGCATATTGAAAAGTAACTAAAACCATAATACCCCAATGTATTTGTTGAAAAAAAAAAGACTCTGTCATCTATAGATTATGTCCTATGCGTTTGGGGAAATGCGTATATAGATTCTTAAATATTAGAATGTTATGACTTCATAGATGATGCCTGCATTGATTTTTCTAATTTACTTTCAAAAGAGGTTACCCTTAGTAGAACCAAAGTAAGCATTTAAGAATGTCTGCCTGGCTTTGGAAAAGGGTCACCTCAAAATTTGCTGCAAAGTTAGAGGCAGCCTCAGTAGACAGGAGCCTTAGAATTAGGGTGGCCATTATATTGGACACTCTGTAGTCCAGTTTTCAGTTCATTTTCTTTTGTTTTATTTCCCATTATTTTTTAGTTATCTTTATTTATTTATTGGATATAGACAGCCAGAAATCAAGAGGGAAGGGGTTGGTAGAAAGGGAGAGAGACAGAGAGACATCTGCAGCCCTGCTTCACCACTTGGAAAATTTTCCCTCTACAGGTGGCAACCAGGGGCTCGAACCCCAGGCCCTTGTGCATTGTAACATGTGTGCTCAGCCAGGCGCGCCACCACCCTGGCCCCCTCAATTCATTTTGGTACACATGATTTTCCGTTTCTTTGTTTTCCCAGCCATTGTCTACCTTACATCTCACACAAGAATATTGTCTTTGATAGCCATATGAAATGAGCCTATTGGAACAATGAATTCACGGCTACTCATGCAACATATACTAGTCACGGATACAGGACTGTTCAAATAAAATATTCTAAGTGCAAAAGTGAAAACCCCATGCATCTTTCCAAGTCATATTCTTGGGAATTTAAAATATTTTAATTTATTTTTTTTAGAAAGACAGAAAGTTAAGAGGAAAGAGTGATACAGAGGGAAAGAGGCTAAGAAAGGGCCCTGCAGCAGTGGTTCACCATTTCTGAAGTCCTGAACATTGACTCCTTCTGCCCCAGTCCTCATGAATGGTACTTGAAGATAATCTCCTCTATGTTGTCTCTCTTTCTCAAGATCAAACTTCCACTTGGTTCTCTAGTCATTTTCCATTTGTAGTCCTTGGATTTGGCAGTGTGTTCCTTTGGGTGACAGCATATGTGTCACCAGATTTCAGATTGAGGTATGCTGTATTTCAGGTACAGTTCAACACGGGCCAAATAATTAGCTATAACTATCAGTCTTTTTCTTCTGGACATTCATTTTCTCTTGCTGAATGTCGAATTTACAGTTCTGACATTATTGACCCTTAGGCTTATGGAGAAAACTTAATCAAAAAGTGTATTCCTGTTGGGTAGTTGCCATCTCCCCCTGGCTTCTGCTTAACCATATGCCTATATAGGGATTTTACTGATCCAAAGCTTTGGTCTATTTACATAAATCACTTTTACATAAAGCACTCCAGGGCATTGGTGGTTCTATGATAGGATTCTCTCCTGCTCCACCCCCTCCTTGTCACACACTGATCCCTTCTTTGTCACACTCTGATTTTCACCAGTCACTTTTCTCTCCACCCTCTCTATATCACATCCTGTTTCCACCCTACTTGGAGAGTATAAAAACAGCTGCTCTTCTGATTAAAGACACTTGGAAATTGCTTTCCGGCTCCAAGAGTTCCAGAGTGTATCTCCTGCGGAAGTTGGTGCAGCACGAGTTCCTGATCCCTCTCCCACACAGCAGCCTAGATCAGCTCCAGTTGAGTTCTCTCCAACCCAGAGAACACTAGCTCGGGAAGAAGTACCCTCAGGCTATCCCGGCATATTCCATATTATCTTTAAAGACTTTGCTTCTTAATCATTTAGCTTCTGAGTCTTGAGTGTCTTTACCTTTGGCTCTATTCTATTTCATGCTGACAGTCTTGGCCCATCTATTAAACCTACAGAGACATTTTTCAATCCCAGTTTTGTGTCAGTCACGGCTTCACAGGTTTCACAAGCACTGCATCTACGTCTGCTCTCAAGTCAGGGTTAAAGTGGTGAGCAGAAAAAGACACAGACAATGGGGTAGCTGTCTAAAGAAAGAATGGACCTGACAGTGCTCTGCAAACACTACTAGAGACTCATATTTTTCCCGTCCTCCCTTTCGCCGTCTTTTATACTTACCGCTTTATGACCCTACCTTGTGAAGAAGTCTTCTCTCTCTTCATTTTCCTCGCTTCTTGAACTTCCTTTCAGTAGTCTCTTCATAATTAATATTATTATTTTAATTGCATTATATGGATTTTAGAAATTCATCTTTGTGTTTCATCCTTTGTCTGAGTAACTTTCTCCTCAAAAGGTAACTTCTCTGATATTTTTAGTTTGTGATTTTTCTTGATTTACAGTTAAAAATCTTTTTTTTTTTTTAACCAGAGCACTGTTCAGATCTGGCTTATGGTGGTGCAAGGAACATTGGACCTGGGACATTGGAGCCTCAGGCCTGAGAGTCTGTTTTTGCATAACCATTATGTTATCTACCCTCCACCCAAAAGAGTTTTTTTCTTTTTCCCCCAGTGAATCATCAGCTTTTGAAAAGGACAGGTTTTGAACATGAAAACCGTCTGTCTGTCTGTCTGTCTGTCTCAGAGTCCACAGGCAGAGCCACTACTCCAGCCTGACAGTGTTAAATCTTTCTTTTTTTTTTTTTTTCAAGTGTTTATAGGAGAGGCTTATAAATGTTATGGGGCATAGAATTATCCATATGATATTCCTGAATTTTAAAGAGATTGTAGGTCACCAGGAAATCAAACCATATGATTTGCCATTGCTGCTATCTTGTAAGTGTCACGATGTCTCATTTCCATTCTTCTTCTTCTTGTAGTTGTCAGTATGTCCTCACCCTTCAGAAATCCTTTATTCTTTCAGTGTTTTCTGCAGTTTGTCTACCCATGATGCCTGCTGTCATTTCAGTTTCCAATCTCCACACGGTCCTTGACTGGTGTGAGTCACCGCTGAAACTTTTTCACAGATTCACAGCCACTGTGAATCTCCTCACAGGCTTTGTTTCTGTGGGTGTCATTCATCCAGTAATCTCCATTGGCCTTTCATTTTTTTCTATTTCAGACCCAGAGAGAAGTAAAGAAGAGAATAGCAGAGACACCAGAGCATCATTCCCGGTGCAGCGCCGTCCCGTGGGTTGTCATGGCTTGAACCCTGGTCTTCACATAGGTTAGAGCAGGCGTTGCACTCAGTGAGCTACCTCATGGTTGTGCTTAACATTTCTTTCATTTGTTTGTTTTAGAAGTCTAATTCCATACCACTTGAAAATACATAGATATTTTATATACAACACTTACCACCAAAGTATCAATGTCTGGTCACCCAAGTCCATTGGATCACCTCAACCTTTTCAACTCAATCTTCTTCCCAACCTCCTTATCAGTTATGCAGACTGAGTCCAAAGCTTTGTCTTAACTGAACTTGCTTGTTGTCCTTGCTTTGTTTATGTCTTACGAGTGATTTTAATCTGTATGTTCATTTTGCTTAAGTCCACTCATTATTTCTTATAGAGAAAGTTAATGGCAATGGAATCGACAAGTATTGTTAGTTTGGAACTTTTCATCACGACTACTAACTTAATTGATAACCTAGCAGCATATTCTTGTATGCTTTCCCCCACTCATAAATAGCAATTGTGTAAGAAAAGGGACTGTTATCTCTATAATCTTCAATTGGACTTTATTTGACAGTTTCCATTTATTTTTGTGTAACAATTTTTAAACTTTCTTAAATTTTCTTCTATTTATTATTGGATAGAGACAGAGAAGAATTGAGGGAGGAAGGGAATTCAGACAGGGAGAAGGGAGAGGGTTAGAGAGACACCTGCAGACCTGCTCCACGGCTTGTGAAGCTTTCCCCCTGCAGCTGGGAACCAGGGGCTTGAACCTGCAACCTTGGGCACTGCAATGTTTGCACTTAACCAGGTGCACTACCACCTGGCCCCCGTGTAAGAATGTTTCTACCCACTATCTCATAAATAGAATCGTTAAAATTAGAATCAAACTCGAATATGCAGTTTTCTTCTTCACTAAATTGGTTATTTGTGCTTCTTTGTGTGATAAAAATTGCTGTCTTTAATTATTAATACTACTCAACTGAGTGAACTAGGTAATTGCTCAAAAACAATGCAAAGTCAACGCTAATTATTCTCAATTTCTGTTTTTATTATTATTCTCGAGATGTGTATTGTTAGCCTAGTAAAAGACAGCACAGTTATTATAGCTTTCATAGAAGCTTTTCATAATAAGAAAAGGCTCAGAGGGCTCAGATTCAATCTCAGGCACTGCCAAAAGCCAGAGCTGAGCAGTTCTCTGGTCTCGGTCTCTCTCTCTCTCTCTCTCTCTCTCTCTCTCTCTCTCTCACTACCAGAGCACTTCTCAGCTATGGCTTATTGTAGTGTAGGGGATTGAATTTGGGATTCAATCAATTTAGAGCCTCAGACATGAGAGTCTCTTTGCACAACAATTATGCTAGCTACCTCTATCCCATACTTCCACATTCTCTCTCTCTCTCTCTCTCTCTCTCTCTCTTTCTCTCTCTCTCTCTCTCATTCTTAAAAAAAACTATTATTGACTTAATAATGATCAGCATAACCATAGGATAAGATGAGTACAATCCCATACAATTCCCACCAGTTCCTTCCATATCCCATCCCCTTCATTGGAAGTTTTCCTATTATTTATCCCTCTGGAATCTAGACCCAGAATCTTTATGAGGAGCAGAAGGTGGGAGTTCTGGCTTCTGTCATTGCTTCTCCACTGGACATGGGTGTTGACAGGTGGATCCACACCCCCAGTCTGTTTCTGTCTTTCTCTAGTGGGACAGGGCTCTGGGGAGGGGAGGTTCCAGGACACACTGGTGAGGCACTCTGCCCAGGGAAGTCAGGATGGTGTCATGGTAGCATCTGCAATGTGGTGGCTGAAAAAGCATTAAAATATAAAGCAGAACAATTTGTTTAATAACCAGGAACCTAAAGGAAAGAATATAGCAGGTGAGAGCTGGGGTCTCCAACTTATAATCTTAACCATGAAAATCCTTTTACTTTTGTAGGAATCTTACTGAAATACATTATCACTTAAAGTTATCTTCTTGAGCTGTTAACAGGAAATTACAAATGCAGTAATAAGAATTTTAGGTCACCAAGATTTATATTTTATTTAACTGCAGAACTCTGGCTATTAGAGGAAAGGGATGATTAGTTGTTCTCATTTCCAATATGACATTTACATTAAGCAATAGATGCTCTAGTGGTACATCCATTTATGAATCATATGACTTTGGATGTGTAAAACAATCTATAAACATGTTCCTGTAGCTGAGTGTGTGATGCTGTGCTTGTATCTCGTAGCACCAGACCATTTCCACATTCATTCTGGTTGCTAATTTCATTCTTTAATTAGGTAGAGAATTTGGATGATGAGGACAGCATATCTTAGCAGTGGTATTCATATACATTTTTCTGAATATTTATACATTTAGAAAAGATATTATTAGGAAACAATTTTTAATTTTATCTTGTATTTCTGGCTCAGTTTTTTTTAAAAAAAAACTGCTTCAGTTATTTGTCTTTCTAAAATGCCAATTTATATTATACTCTCATTTTGGGAGCAGTTAAGTAAAGAGCGTCACTATATTATGCTAAACTACATAGTAAGTAATTAGTAAAATATGGTCTAGTGAACTATAATGAAAATGTGAAGGTGACAAGAGAGCATAATGGTTATGCAAACCGGTTCTCATAGCCTGGGTTCCAGGTTCAATTCCCCACACCACCATAAGCCAGAGCTGAGCAGTGCTCTGGCAACAACAACAACAAAAAAGTGATATGTCTATTCACATATTACAAAACATGTGGCTTTATATTTTTTTGAAAAATTATAAATATTTTATTTGTTGGGAGTCGGTGGCAGCGCAGTAGGTTAAGTGCAGGTGGCACAAAGTGCAAGGACTGGCTTAAGGATCCCGGTTCGAGGCCCTGGCTCTCCACCCGCATGGGAGTCGTTTCACAGGCAGAGAAGCAAGTCTGCAGGTGTCTGTCTTTCTCTCCTCGTCTCTGTCTTCCCCTCTTCTCTCCATTTCTTTCTGTCCTAGCCAACAATGACATCATCAATAACAACAATAATACCTACAATAACAATAAAACAACAAGGGCAACAAAAGGGAAAGTAAATAATTAGTATTAAAAATATATTAAAATATCTTATTTGTTATTTTTCTTACTAGTGACAGAAATCAAGAGGGGAGGGGAGATAGAGAGACACCTGCAGCCCTGCTTCACCTCTTAGGAAGCTTTCCTTGACAAAACCATAGGATAAGAGGGGTACAACTCGTGTGGTCCGGGAGGTGGCACAGTGGTAAAGCTTTGCACTCTAAAGCATGAGGTCCCGAGTTCGATCCCCGGCAGCATATGTGCCAGAGTGATGTCTGGTTCTTTCTCTCTCCTCTTATCTTTCTCAGAAATAAATAAAATCTTTAAAAACAAAAGAGGGGTACAACTCCACACACCCATATTTTTTGAGTTATTTAATTATTTTCTTATGACATTGAAGATAATTGTTATAGAACCATGTTACTTTGAAATATATGTACATAAATGATAAGCTTTGCCTGATTTTCTAAGGCTATGGAACATGACCAACATAGCAACAGTTTGGAACTAAGGAACTGATCCGAATTTCTTATATTTTACTACAGCATTCGGTGTAGATGGAAATCTTTTAAAGACCACATTGAAAATTTCAGATTAAGAATACCAGGGTAAAATCTCTTGTCTTGGACACTGTAATGAACAAAATATATGAACGTTATTTAAAACTGTAGGAGGGCATGGGGTAATAGAGAGTCCTGGGGTCCTGTTGCCTGAGGATGCCCAGGAACTTGAGTTGGGTGAGCGTGTTCACAGAGAACTTTCGTGGAGAGATTAGTAATTGTATCCAAGTGGCAGCTACTGCACCGAAAGCCTGTAGCCTCCGAATAATGATGATGAAAGATAGCACCTTGTTTAGGTTATTTTATTTATTTCTTTGTTTATTTTGCTGCCAGTGTTGTCTCGCTCAGTGTTGGCACTCCAGATCCACTGCTCTTGGCGGCCATTTTTTTCCCCCCATTTTATTGGACAGGACAGAGAGAAATTGAGAGAGGAGGGGGGGGAGATAAAGCGGAAGAGAGAGAGACACCTACAGACCTGCTTCTCCTTCTTGCAGTTGGGCATGTGGCACTTGAGCATGGACCTTTGTTCTTAGGGCTATGTGAGCTTAACCAACTGCAACAACCACCTAGCCCCCTAAGTTTGTTTTTTTTTTACTTTAGAATTCTTTAATAGTCTTCTGAAGTGTTCCCTTATCCTGTGAGGTGACTATTTTTATTTGAAGTGTGAATGCTTTAGTAATGGCTAGGCTACTAGCCACTTGATGTTGCCCAAAGTCATTTGAATTTTGCCTATTCTAGCTTTTAATAGCAATTTATAGTAAGGAATGCTGTTTTCTCATTTGGATCTTAGAAGAATTGAGTTAGATCACACATTTTGGTAGCTGGCACATAGTATGTGCTAAAATGTTGTCAAGATAAAGAAAAGTGTTCTCAACAAATGATGTGATCTAGCATACGTAAGGAAGTTTTGGGGAAATGGAATTTCGGAAGGTTTTAGAAGTTAATCTGCTTTTTCTGATAAAATGAATACTGACTATCAGTACTTTTGTTAGAAAACTCTTACGGATGTGGATGTTTTGCTACCATGGTGCAATACTATTTAGTCCTATTTATCAATTTATTTATTTATTTTATTGATAAAAAGGAAACACTGACAAAACCATAGGGTAAGAGGGGTACAACTCCACACAATTCCCACCACCAGAACTCCGTATCCGATCCCCTCCCCTGATAACTTTCCTATTCTTTATCCCTCTGGGAGCATGGACCCAGGGTCATTGTGGGTTGCAGAAGGTGGAAGTTCTGGCTTCTGTAATTGCTTCCCTGCTGGACATGAGTGTTGACAGGTGGATCCATACTCCCAGCCTGTCTCTCTCTCTCTCCCTAGTGGGGCGGGGCTCTGGGGAAACGGAGCTCTAGGACACATTGGTGGGGTCGTCTGTCCAGGGAAGTCAAGTTGGCATCATGGTAGCATCTGGAACCTGGTGGCTGAAAAGAGAGTCAACATATAAAGCCAGACAAACTGTTGAACCTAAAGGCTGGAATAGTGCAGATGAAAAGTTGGGGGACGTCTACGTTTTTTAGATAGCTAGTAAGTATATTTTAGTTATATTCCAAAGGGACTCTGGCTATACTAGTTTTTTTTGTTGTTGTTATTTTGTTTATTTGTTTTTTTTTCCCTTAGCTGAAATCTGATATGCAGGTGGATCTGAGTTATTGTCTGGGGAGATGATGTCATGACTGGAAAAAGGGCTAGAAAGCTGGACCAGGGAAGAGAGTAGCTCCCAAATATGGGAAAGGTGTATAAAAATTGTTGACTTTAAACCCCATCGATCTGATGTGATCTGGAGCCCATACTCAGCTTCGGAGCCTATGTGACCTCTTCTTCTAGCGTTTGCCCTTCTTCCGTAGCCAGTCAACAGCGTCAGGTTGAGCCTGATATCTGCTTGTTGCTGGCTTTGAAAGTGACTGGGATCCATGTGGATTCAGTCGGCTAGGAAGGATCGTCAGTTTCCCCAATAAATGGGTACTCACGGGATGCACCACGAGAAGGTCGATCCAATGCATCCTCTGCATCCCTATAGATCTGAGCTCACATTCTGTGGTCATGAGCAGGAACATTCCAAGCTGCCCCATATCAGGACCCATCCTCCTCAGGTGTAGCATAGAGTATGTTGTCCATCCTCCCTTCTGAGGATGGAACATTCTTGCCTTGGTTGATCCACATTGAGGGCAAGGTCCTATGGGGACCCACAAAGGAGTCCATTATGTTGTTCCTGATGGAGATGACCAGTGACAGTGGAGAGAGGGATTTATTCAAGCTCTAGACCCATCATGTCTGTTTGGGAATCTCAGGACTCCCCGACTAGGGCCCCAGCTGGAGGGGTAGCCTGATAGTGATTTTATTGTTGTTTTATACTACCACTTTACTAAAGAGATGAATCTGAGTTTCAAGAACACTGAGGCTTCTTGGCCTTAATTTGCTGCTGGGTACTTACTCCAAAAGGCCTGCACATTTGCTTATACCTCTGTGTATACTCCAAAGTGCTTATAGGCATTGGTTACATAATGCTTAATTATACAGTTTCATATACTTATAATATCATGGAAATGTTACATTTCTTATCAGGACACGTGTAAACTATGTCACATTCATGTGTTAGATCATCACTGATAGAATGGATCTGATTGTTGAGAGGAGACAGAAAAGGAATGATTTCCAGAACATACTAAATTAAATGAATAGTGTTAAACACAGTGGATACTCCCATACATTTATTTGGTTGATTGATTGATTTTTGTTATAAAGAAAGAGGGAGAAAGGGAGAGAGTGAAATAGATCACACTACTGAACTTCCTGCAGTGTAGTGTGGGCTGGGTTTTCACGGGGGTCATACAGATGTTAGAACAGGGCACTGCCCAAGGGAGCGATTTCAAAGAGCCGGGACTCTTCCTGCATTTAGAAAAGTCCACATAGGCAGTCTTTAGTGCATGAAATGTTTTTTTTAGAGTGGGTTCTGACAGTGTTATATCTGGCATTGGAGAGAAAATCGCTTTTATAGTTCTTGTATTTTATTTTATTTATTTATTTATTTATTTATTTAAAAAAAAATTTTATTTAAGAAAGGATTAGTGAACAAAAACATAAGGTAGGAGGGGTACAACTCCACACAATTCCCACCACCCAATCCCCATAACCCACCCCCTCCCATGGTAGCTTTCCCATTCTCTAGCCCTCTGGGAGCATGGACCCAGGGTCGTTGAGGGTTGCAGAAGGTAGAAGGTCTGGCTTCTGTAATTGCTTCCCCGCTGAACATGGGCGTTGACTGGTCGGTCCATACCCCCAGTCTGCCTCTCTCTTTCCCTAGTAAGGTGTGTCTCTGGGGAAGCTGAGCTCTAGGACACATTGGTGGGGTCTTCAATCCAGGGAAGCCTGGCCAGCATCCTGGTGGCATCTGGAACCTGGTGATTGAAAAGAGAGTTAACATATGAAGCCAAACAATTTGTTGAGCAATCATGGATCCCAAGCTTGGAATAGTGGAGAGGAAGTGTTAGGGAGTAGTTAATTAATATGAGAGGGGGAAATCAATTGTATGTCTCAAAGTTTCTCAAAAGACAAACTGAATCTTTTTAATATATAGGCTATGCATTTGATATGCGGACTCTCTCAAAAGCCTAGACCAAGTAGATTAGAAGCATCCAGTAGCACAGCTATATACAAGATACTGGGTACTGTACAGCAAACCATAACAAAGGGACTTTTCAAAGTTAACCCAATTAACAAATAATGTGATGATAATATTAACTATCGATTGTCTTTTTGAACCCTAATACAGCAGGAACCTCACATCTTCACTATAGAGCCCCTACTTCCCCCAGTCCTGGAACCCTTGGATAGGGCCCACTTTCCCGTATGCATCTCCCTATCCAAACCAAATAATATTGCATCCGCCGATCACAACCTAACCAAAGCAACGATTGCCACCTCAACATGCTTCACCTCAGACTGTATCCAGAGACTTCACGTGTGGAATGACAATCGTTCTTGTATTTTATAATGCACATGTATTATGCATAATATATAAATTGGTTAATAGTGAATAGAAGTAAATAAGTGAAAAATAAACACTAGCTGCCTTGGGCTGGTTGATATATGACTGATATATATATATATATATATATGTTTGTATGTATCTCAATTTATAATTCTACAATAAACATCTTGTGATAAACATTTATGTAGCACAGTTGGCAAGTTCAGAAAATAATTAAAACAGGTATTATTTTTATTAACCTGTATTTTCATTTTTAGGTTTCCTGTCTGAATAAATTTCAGATTATAATAGCAATAATAATAAATATAATATATAGTATTTATACATAGATATATCCATATATTATAAGTAACATCATTTATGTAAATTATTATATGATATAAATATACATGATTTATAATATTATACATAATTTATATGATGTATATAAATATATAAAGTAAAATAAAAAATAAATGATCAGCAGTAATACCTTTTTCTCTTTAAAAATATTTAGCTGGGGACTGAGTGGCAGTGCATTGGTTGGGAGCACATGTTATAATGCACGGGGACCCGGGTTGGAGCCTCAAGTCCCACCAGCAGGGGAAAACTGTGAACGGTGAAGGATGTCTGCAGGTGCTTCTCTTTCTTTCTCCCTCTCTAACTCCCCTTACCTCTGTATTTCTGGCTGTTTATAGCCAATAAATAAATAAAAATGGTTTTAAAAATTAAAAAGTAGATTTTTTCTTGTTCTTGTTCTTTTTTAAAAACTTTTTTAAAAAAATATTTTTTAAATATTTCCCCTTGTTGCTCTTGTTGTTTTATTGTTGTAGTTATTGTTGTTATTGCTGTCATCAGTGCTGGATAGGACAGAGAGAAATGGAGAGAGGAGGGGAAGACAGAGAGGGGGAGAGAAAGACAGACACCTGCAGACCTGCTTCACCGCCTGTGAAGTGACTCCCCTGCAGGTGGGGAGCCGGGGGCTCGAACCCGGATCCTTATGCTGGTCCTTGTGCTTTGAGCCACGTGTGCTTAACCCACTACCCTACCGCCCAATCCCCTATTATCTTTATTTTTATTTACTGGATGGAGACAGCTAGAAATCTAGAGGGAAGGGGGTGGTAGAGTGGGAGAGACAGAGAGACACCTGCAGCCCTGCTTCACCACTTGTAAAGCTTTCCCCCTGCAGGTGGGGACTGGGGGCTCAAACCTGGGTCCTTTTGCATTGTAACATGTTCACTCAACAAGGTGCACCACCACCCGGCTCCTGGTTCTTGTTCTGTTTTGTTAACGAGGGTTTGCAGGATTGCGTGGGTTTCAGCAAGCCAGCGTCAGCTCTCTTCACATCGTGTCCCGGCTCTGGACTCGCCCCTGAGGTCGCAATTGCTCTTGGCTGCAGTTCTTGGCCCCCTTTCTGCTGCGAGTTTTGATGACCTCAGTTCTCCCGAGTCC
This sequence comes from Erinaceus europaeus, assembly GCF_950295315.1. Taxonomy (NCBI): domain Eukaryota; kingdom Metazoa; phylum Chordata; class Mammalia; order Eulipotyphla; family Erinaceidae; genus Erinaceus; species Erinaceus europaeus. Next base: position 82,203,360 of record NC_080177.1, read on the forward strand.
TAGGGCATGTTTCCACCTGACTTTGTCTCTTCTGAACAGCCCCCTGGGTTATTCTCTTGGTGCAGTATGGTTATCCTCTTAGATTGTGGCTTTCTGACATTATTACCTCCCTGTTGCATGTGGAGTCAGCAGAAACAAGCTAAACCTCTGTTTTTATTTCATCTTCTATTTCTTATGATCTCTGAGATTATTCTCTTCTTTATTTTTAAAGCAGCCATAGCCAAAGGGAAACTCAAATGCATTTATTCTCTCTATGCATACTTTTCGGCTTGTCTGTTTCTAAATATTAGTGGTTGAATATTAGAACTAACAAATGCAGATACTGGGCTTCATAGAACTTGACTGATTGTTATTTAGTTTGATGTGGATAAATTGGAAGAAGCCAACAATTTTCTTACATGATTGAAAGTCTGAATGGCAAAACTGGGAAGATAGTTCAGCCTTAGTACACAGAATTTCCGTATCTGAGACCCCAGGGGCTCACGCTGAATCCCACCTCCAGTGTTAGAGCTGAGTAGTGCTTTTGTCATAAGAAATCAACCTTAATGGCATAAGGATCCCGGTTCGAGCCCCCGGCTCCCCACCTGCAGGGGATTCGCTTCACAGGCGGTGAAGCAGGTCTGCAGATGTCTGTCTTTCTCTCCCCCTCTCTGTCTTCCCCTCCTCTCTCCATTTCTCTCTGTCCTATCCAACAACAATGACATCGAGAACAACAACAATAATAACGACAATAATAAAACAAGGGCAACAAAAGGGAATAAATAAATTAAATATTTAAAAAATAAATTAAAATTAAAAACCATTTTTAAATGTTAACAGTACTATTTGTGTAACCCTTCATAAATATTTATATTAAAATGAAAATTGTTGATGGAACTAAATATAGTAGGTCATGTAACACAAAACTTTTCAGCTCCAGGAAGTCAGGCCTCATGAGTCTTGTTCAGACTCACGCTGAGTCACTCGTACCATGGACCTGGCATGCAGAATGTGATGACTGAACACTTGTTTACTTTTTCAAACTATTAATAGAAGCCTGCAAGTTGGATTAGTCTATTGTTCTTGTTAAGTAGTGTTGGGGTCTTGTGCATGTGCAGTAACACATGCTCTGACCAACTGAGAGGAGAGAGAGAGAGAGAGAGAGACAAGCAAGCAAGCAAGCAAACACACTACAGCCTACCCCCCTGGTGTCATGGTGCCAGGCTTTGGGCCCAGGACCATGTACACAGTCAATTTGTTCTTTGTCAGATAAGCTAAGTCCTGGCCCCTGGAGTTATCAATATCATAAAGAAAATCTTGACTATTTGAATTATCTTTAATCATGAGATATGAAAACTCCTTCCAAAAGTTGAAAACCCGAAATGTGACTTATCTGTTGGAATCAGGGTATATTTCCTATCTTGTAGAAAGCATCACTATAGAAATCTACTTAAATCACATGGAGTGATATTCTTGATACAGGTTGAGATCCGTCACACAGTTAACAGCCACTATCTATACATATCACTATCTATTTATTAAAGCTCCTTCATGAGCATATCTTGATACACTTCTCTTTTGCTTGTCTCCTTTTAAGAATCCCGGTCACCATTCTGCCAGGTGTTGGAAAGATACGTAGTAGCTGAGCCTCTTTGCTTCTGACACCATCCTGAGAATCCGCTTTGGACATGCTTCCTCCCTGCCCATCTTCTGTAGCTGCCAGGCAGAGTGCTGTCTCCTTCACAGCAGTGAGGAACTCTTCAGGCTCCAGAAGTAAGTCGATTGCCTTCAGTTTGCCGTTCTTCCTGGACTGGAAAACACCTAGGGAAGGATAGCAGCCTTGCAGATTAATATACAAATCAAAACCTGCCTTATTCTTTACTTATCATGGAAGTTTTTGTTTGAGTCCTATCTCTCCAGAGGTAGGACTGAGACATTTTTGTTGCTAACCCATAACTGTATGAGATTTTCTGATATTATTTTTCACAATTTTTTCACCTAATTTATGTATTCCTAGCTGTGATAAATAGATACTAGAGAGATGAAAATCATGTTTGCAAATGAGTAAAGAGATTGAGAATTATCAAGTATTCTTATTAAGATTGGATGGCTGGATCTTGTTTCTTGAAAGTCAGGTATTTTTTTTCCAACGGTAAAAAACTAGGGGCTGGCTTATTGTTGCTTTTGATGTCAGTGTCATTGAAGAAGCGTTTATGGAAACCTTTGAATCAACAGGATGGAAAAACAGTATAAAAGGAAATCACATTATGGAAATGAGTTGAGATATGGACTACAAAGTGTCTAATATAAGTCACTGTTTACCAAAACATAAGTATGCCAACAACATTTCCAAGAACGGGCCAGGGGTTGGTGCACCTGACTGAGCGCACATGTTACAATGTGCAAGGTCCTGGGTTCGCATCCCCGGCCCCCACCCGCAGGGGGAAAACTTTGCAAGTGGTGAAGCAGGGCTGCCGGTGTCTCGCTGTCTCTTTCCCTTTCTGTCGCTCCCTCTCCTCTCAATCTCTGGCTGTTAATAAATAAAGATAATAATAAAAAGGGATTCAAAATGTCCAAGTACATAGCTTATTATGGGATTTATATTTACTGAATAAAATATAAAAATTCAGCAACTACACTATAATTATGTATTAGTATTTGGCAATTGAATACAATTGCCCTGAAAAGAATGCATGTTTTTTTATTCTGTGACTATGAAGTCATGTTTTACTAGCTTGCTTGGTTTGAATTTGGCATTTTCTCTTCTGTAAAACACTTGGCACAAATGTTTCTTTCTCTCCTGCGACTTATTTCGATTACAGGGTCAATACACAAAAAATGATTATTGGTATATTTCTATAGACAACAAAAGTTTGGTATTTCCTAGATTGTCTTTTAGTGATACTATAAGCAACTGAAATTCCCTTGAAGGCAGTGGGTAAAACCTTTAGATTTTTTGGTTTTGGTTTTGTTTTTCCTCTTGTTTTTCCTAGGCTTATTGCTGGGGCTCAGTGCCTGCAGTATGAATCCACTGCTCCTGGAGGCCATTTTTTTCCCCGTTGTTGTTATTGTTATTGTTGTTGGATAGAACAGAGAGAAATCAAGAGAGATGGGGAAGACAGGGCAAGAGAAAGAGAGACACCAGCAGACCTGCTTCACCGCCTGTGAAGTGACCCCCCAGCTGGTGAGGAGCCGGGGGCTCGAACTGGGATCCTTATTCTGGTCCTTACAATTGGCACTATGTGCACTTAACTCGGTGTGCTACCTTTAGTTTTATTTGGCAACGTATTACAAATTCAGCATTCGAGCAACAGAAATGTCTGTGATTTAAAGGAGCATAGATGCTGTTGTTAAGAATTTCTGGTATGGGGTCAGTTGAGCGTACATATTACAAGGACCCAGGTTCGAGCCCCCTGTCCCCACCTGCAGGAGGAAAGCTTCACAAGTGGTAAAGCAGGACTGCAAGTGTCTCTCTGTCTCTCTCCCTCTCTATCTTCCCCTCCTTCTTGATTTCTGGCTGTCTGTATCCAATAAATAAAAATATAGATAATAAAAAATAAAAAAATATATAAAAAGAAGTTCTGGTATATTTACCCAATGGAATTTAAAAAATTAATGCAGCTAAAAATATGTATTGTTTCCTTTAGGCTGGTGGTGAGCATGCTTAGTGAAGTCAGTAAGGAGATGAAAGAGAACTACTGGATGATTTTACTCATTTGTGGAACATAGAGAATTGAAACCTATGGGCTTCTGTGCACACACATAGCTAACATGTCTCTAAGTCTTGGCTAGAGCTCCAGTGGTCATTGGTGTGTGTGTGGGTAATAGTACACAGAACATTGGTGGTGGGTGTGTTGTGGAAATATGTTACTGGTTATATGGCCTCACAAGTCACTGTTAAATCACTAATAGAAATAAAAGAAGCAAACAGAAGGTATTTTATTTTGGAATCCTGGCACTACAGATTACCTAACATTTAAAATAAGCATCCAGTGTATCATTTCTAGCATGCCAGAGCTAATAGATTTTTTTTGTAAGATATAAATAAAAAAGACATATTAGGCTATTATCCAGGTTGATTCATTAATAACTGTAACTATAGGGTGGAGAGCCACGTCACTGTGCGGAAGACTGATTAGAAGTCTTTAGTGTAAGTTATTCTGTGTATATTTTATTAACTCGTACTCTTTTCATGCATTATTTATTCATTGATTTTTTTTTTCTTTTTTGCTTTGGTTCTTAAGCTTTGTATTAAATATAGCAATTTGAGGAAGACATTCTAGATGTTTTTATCTTTTACTTTTCTGGAAGAAATGGAAGCCCCTGAGGTGATTTCATACATTCTTTTTTTTTTTTGCAAGCTTTATTCTTTTTATGTATGATAGAGATTAATAATAATGTTTTGCACATAGTTGTGAGAATTTTTTTTGCAAGCTTTATTCTTTTTATGTATGACAGAGATTAATAATAATGTTTTTCATACATTCTTTAGATGTGGGAATGTGTAGCACTTCTCTTCCTTTGTCTCCTTGAGAAAAAGAGAGAGATTAAAAAATATATATTAGCATTGCTATAACTCCAGACTTGATGCACCTGAAGGCTTTTCATAAGCAGAGGAGGCACTGTCCTGCTGAGTGCCTCCCCTGGCCCCAGGGCTTGCTTCTTATAGCTAACAGAGAAACCCCAGAGATTTTTTTTTCTTGCCAAACAGTTAATCACATAAATGATGTATTTTAGTGTTGCATGGATAAGACTGGCTTTTCTGAATCAAACATCTGACTTTATGAAAACTCTTAGTTAAAAAAAAAAATATATATATATATATATATATATATATATTTAGGGGGCCGGGTGGTGGCTTAAGCACACATGGTATGAAGCCCTAGGACCAGCATAAGGATCCCAGTTTGAGCCCCCAGCTCCCCACCTGCAGGGGAGTCGCTTCACAGGCGGTGAAGCAGGTCTGCAGGTGTCTGTCTTTCTCTCCCCTTCTCTGTCTTCCCCTCCTCTTTCCATTTCTCTCTGTCCAGTCCAACAATAAAAACAGCATTGACAACAACAACAATAACAAGGGGGAAAAATGGCCTCCAGGAGCAGAGGATTTGTAGTGCAGGCACCGAGCCCCAGCAATAACCCTGGAGGTTAAAAAAAAAAAAAAAAAGTATATGTACTAACCGATTTCCCAGTAGAAATTACAAGACTTAGTGAATTCAAACACATTTTCATTTACTAATGGCTATAACCAAGGCCAAAGGATTTACTTAATCAACCTGGTGATTGGAGGCTAAACTGAAGTAATTTATATATTTGAGATGACTCCTTAGAGTTAGTGCTTAATTCAGTTTTTTAATTACCAGTCCATTAGTCTCTAAAAGTAGAAACTCTCCCCCTCCCCCTTTTTTTTTTCCTTGTGAAGTAACATTAGACTGAAGTCTTGCATGGAATTAATCATCCTAAAAAAAGAGAAAGTAAATATATTCCTAATTAGATTCCTCAAGTCTCAGACAGTTCATCGAAGATTCATAGCGTATCCATTAAAACCTCTTTACAACAATGTATGAAATACTGGGAGGTTTCTCAGAGGAAGTAATGAATGGAGAAGTGCAGGCATTTTTAATTAGATTTGACTAGTAAAATACTACTTGCATCTGCTATTTCTGTTATTTCTGGTTTCATTACAGTACTGATGACTTAAACAAATCATAAGAGCACGGGGTAGATATCACAGTGATTATGCAAAGAGATTCTGATGCCTGAGGCTCTAAAGTGGCAGGTTCAATCCCCCTGCACCAGCTTAGACCACAGCTGAGCAGTGCTCTGGTAAAATAAAATAAAATAAAAATAGATAAAATAAAATATGAACAAGATGCTTGTCTGTGTGATAGCACATATATAACATCAGTCTGTACATTAATATATAAAGTTGCCTTAATACTTTTTAATTGCATATTAATCACAATTTATAGGGCAGTGTGCCATTTATTCATTTATTTATTTTTGCCTATAGTCGCTGGGGTTTGGTGTTGGCACAAGGACTCCACAGCTCTCAGCAGCCATCTTTGCCTTTTTTTCTTTTTTAAATTTTCCATTTTATTAGATAGTACAGAGAGACATTGAGAGGGAAGGGGTCTACACAGGAAGAGAGAAAAAGAGACACCTGCAGACCTGCCTCACTGCTTGTGAAGCCTCCCTTCTGCAGGTGGGGAGCAGGGGGCTGAAACCCAGGTCCTTGTGCTTAGTACTATGTGTGCTTACCTGGGTGCCACTCCCCAGCTCTGTAATATACATTTTAAATATTAAATATTTTAATGATGTTAAAATATAGAGTTAGTAAAAATATTTGAAACATGTCCCCATGTCTTTTTTATTATTTTGATTTATTTATTTATAAAATGGAAACACTGACATGACCATAAGAGGTGCGGGGGTCGGGCGGTGGTGCAGTGGGTTAAGCGCACGTGGCGCAAAGCGCAGGGACCGGCGTAAGGATCCCGGTTCGAGCCCCCGGCTCCCCACCTGCAGGGGAGTCGCTTCACGGGCGGTGAAGCAGGTCTGCAGGTGTCTATCTTTCTCTCCTCCTCTCTGTCTTCCCCTCCTCTCTCCAATTCTCTCTCTCCTATCCAACAACAAAACAACGTCAACAATGGCAATAATAACCGCAAAGAGGCTGCAACAACTAGGGCAACAAAAAGGGGGGAAAATGGCCTCCAGGAGCGGTGGATTCATGGTGCAGGCACCGAGCCCAGCAATAACCCTGGAGAGAAAAAAAAAAAAAAGATAAGAGGTGCACAATTCCCACCAGCAGATCTCCATTTCCCACCCCTCCCCTGATAGCTTTCCTGTTCTCTATCCCTCTGGGAGCATGGACCCAGGGTCACTGTGGGATGCAGAAGGTGGAAGGTCTGGCTTCTGTAATTGCTTCCCCGCTGAACATGGGCGTTGACAGGTGGGTCCATAATCCCAGCCTGTCTCTCTCTTTCCCTAGTGGGGCAGGGCTCTGGGGAAGCGGAGTTCCAGGACACATTGGTGGGAAGTCGGGTTGGCATCATCGTAGCATCTGGAACCTGGTGGCCCAGGCAAGATCAAGGCCTCCCCATGAATTAAGCCCTCCCAAATTGCCAACTCTAGAGCTGTGATTGACAGTAATTTGTACAAGTATCATGATAATGACTAACATACTGCCACTTGAAATTGTCTATTACTCTATATTAAACATTAACCCATTGTATCCTTCCCTTGGGCTACTGAAAGCTTATGAATTACCCAGGGGTATCCATGGTGCATCTACCTGTCTACTCTATTCTCCACAGGCAGCCAGAGAGGCCTTTACAAGACAAATAGGAAAAAAGTGACATTGGTAAAGACCATAATTCTGTCATTTATTTACTTATTTTTACTAAAGATTTAATATTGATTTACAAAACTGTAAGGTAATAGGGGCACAAGTCCATACAGTTCCCACCACCAGAGTTCTGTGTCCCATCCTCTCCATTGGAAACTGCAGTAGTTCTTCCAATGTCACTGATATGGAATATATATATATATATATTTACCTCTCCCCCCCTTTTTTTTTTACTTCCAGGATTACTGCTGGGGCTCAGTGCCTGCACATACTCATCTACTGCTCCTGGAGGCCATTCTACCCATTTTGTTGCCCTTGTCTTTGTTGATATTGCTGTTGTTGCATAGAACAGAGAGAAATCAAGATGGGAAAGAAAAAAGCAGACACCTGCAGACCTGCTTCACCAGCAGGTGGGGAGCCAGGGGCTTGAACTGGGATCCTTGAGTGGGTCCTTGTGCTTCACACCATGTGCACTTAAACCTGATGCATTACTGCCTGGCCCCCATTTCACCGATTTTTTTAATGGCCCTCCATTGACTTCCTTTCTAATTCACCCCTATATCTATTACTACTTCTGAGTGTCTTTCCTTTTTTCCTCTTCTCTCTTAGATAAGGAAAATAGTTTGTGACTTCCTCTTATGTTTTCCAGATTTTCTTTCCTTTCATATATATATATATATATATATATATATATATATATATATATATATATATATATGGTATGTATTTCCTAGTGGCAAGCACTTTGAGTCCTAGTGGAATAGGGATAAGTGCCCTATTCTGGTTTACTTCTATCATTCACTCTTTAGGGATTAGGGACCCAAATTCTTTATGGGGAGCAGAAGGTGGGAGCTGTGTCTTCTGTCATTGCTTCTCTGCTGGACATGGGTGTTGGCAGGTGGATCCACACCCCTAGTCTGTGTCTGTCTGTCCCTAGTGGGGCAGGGCTCGGGGGAGGGGGGGGCTCCAGGACACATGGTGAGGTCATCTGCCCGGGGAAGTCAGGCTGGAATAACAGTAGCATCTGCGACTTGGTGGCTGAAAGGCTGCAAGATAAAAAGCAGGATAAAATTAGCAGGATAAAATTATTAAGGAGCAGGAACCAAAACAGTAGGAATGGTGCAGGTGATAGTAGGGAACTGAGGGTGGAAAGAAGCTAGGAAGTTCATTTTAGGAAGGATTGCTCCCTACCTGCAGGGAGGATGCTTCACAAGTGAAGAAGCAGGTTTGCAGGTGTCTCTTTTTCTCTCTCCCTCTCTATCCCCCCATCCTTTCTCAATTTCTCTCTGTCCTATCAAAAAGAAGGGGAAGAAAATGGAAGAAAAGAAAATGGAAAAAAATTGGTTTCCAGGAGCAGTGGATTCGTAGTGTCAGCATTTAGTCCTAGCAATAATCCTTGAGGGAGGGAGTGAGGGAGGGAGAGAGGGAGAGGGAGAGGGAGAGGGAGAGGGAGAGGGAGAGGGAGAGGGAGAGGGAGAGGGAGAGGGAGAGGGAGAGGGAGAGAGAGAGAGAGAGAGAGAGAGATATTAAGGATATGAAGACATTTACTGGGGATGGTGGAGACCGTGGAGACTTCATGGAAACATCAAGCCCTATTGACCACCCTGGCAGCCAAAAATTAAACAAATAATGTAAATTTTAAGAAAATCAATCAGAGCTGATGTTCCAGGGCACACAGGTGGGGTCATCTGCCCAGGGAAGTCAGAATGGAGTCATAGTAGCACCTAGAACTCGGTGGCTGAAAGGCGGTAAATCATAAAGCAGGGCAAAATGATGAATCAAGAGGAACCTAACAGTAGGAACAGGGAAGATGAAAGTAGAAGCCTTAGGGTAGAAGGAAGCTAGGTCTATTTTAGGAATGATCCTAGGAGCCTGTGTCTTAGTCATCTCTGCTTGAGCTTGATAGCTAATGTGGGGGTAGAAATATTATCAGGAAAGATGGTGTCAGAGCCGAGAGTAGAACTAGGAAACAGGATTAAGGCAGAATTGCTGGCAAACTTGAAAATCTATAAATACAAATAATTGTTTCTTACAACCATCTCACCCACTGGAGCCTGCACAACCTCTGAGTCCCTGTCAGTCTGAGCTCATGGCCCATGGCCCTGGCTGGGAACATTCTAGGCTGCACTCATTTCAGGACCCGTCTTCCTTGAGTGTCAGACAGAAGAGGGTGACCCAGTTTCCATTCATAGAGTGAAGCAGTTCCTACAATTTCTACTTTCTAGAGAGGGCACAGTCCTAAAGAAGCCCACAGAGGGGCTTATGATGAGGTTCTCAATGGATGTGACCATAATTCTTTATAAAAAAAAAATGTATTTCTATTCTAAGTGTTTCTATTCCTGAGTGGAGCCATACCCATACCCTGGAGCTGGCTCCCTCTTCTGTCCCTTTCTGGGAAAGGGACACCATTGCAAGTGGCCAGTCACAGCCACGGGACTAAATATTTCACATTTACTTTTCATGAGATTTTAATTTGTGTATTTTTGTGATTTATTTTGGCATTGTTATAGGTTTGACTCTCTGAGAGCTTTGTTGTTGTGACTTGTATCTTTTTTTTTTTTTAAGGTTTTATTTATTTATTACTGAGAAAGATAGGAGGAGAGAGAGAAAGAACCAGATAACACTCTGGTACATGTGCTGCCGGGGATTGACCTCAGGACCTCATGCTTGAGAGTCTAGTGCCTTAGCCACTGCGCCACCTCCTGGACCACATGACTTGTATCTTTTATCACAAAACAATGATATTATTTACAAAGCAAGATATGGGATTTATTTTTGACTGGTAATAAAAATGAAATATATATATATCTTAATTCATGATCACGGCTCATGCTGCTCTGCATAGTTGAATACTTTTCTCAGTTCTCTTATATCACCCCCAGTGTGTCCTGTTTTCTTCCATTCCTGGTTCAGAAACAATCAGTGCTTAATAATTAAAATGCAATCTGTCACCAAGGTATTTACATATGACTGATTTTCTTCTTTTTTAGTTCTCTTTATATTATTTGATACAACGGAGAGAAGTTGGGAGGAAAAAGGAAATGGGGGAGAGAGGGAGAGGGAGAGGGAGAGGAGAGGGAGAGGCAGAGGCAGAGGGAGAGGGAGAGGGAGAGGCAGAGGCAGAAGGAGAGGCAGAGGGAGGGGAGAGGGAGGGAGAGGGAGAGGAGAGGAGAGGGAGAGGCAGAGGCAGAGGGAGAGGGAGAGGCAGAGAGAGAGGCAGAGGGAGGGGAGAGGGAGGGGAGAGGGAGAGGGAGAGGGAGAGGGAGAGGGAGAGGGAGAGAGACTCCTGCAGTACTGCTTCACCACTTGTGAAGCTTTCCCCCTGCAGGTGGAGACTGGGGGCTTGAACATGGGTCCTTGTGCATGGTAATATGTGTATGTACCATAACCTGGCCCCCACGTGACTGCTTTCCCCAAGGTAGACTATCATTCCTGACTCCCTTGTTCCTAATATTTCAACAGAGTAGCCACTTTTTAAAAATGTTGTTAATTTATGTAGTAGAGACAGCGATGAATTAAGAGGGAAAAGGGAGAGAGAGTGAGAGATATATAGAGAGACACCTGCAGCTCTGTTTTGATGCTTGTTAAGGTCCCCCACCCACCCCCCCCCCCCGCAGGTGGGGACCGAGGGCTTGAACTTTGTTCCTTGCACATTGTTAATTACACTTGCACTTAACTGGGCGTTCAGCCACCCAGCCCCAGAAGAGCCACTTTCTGGGGGGGATTTTTTTTTTTACCTTGTTAACACATGACCTTATTGTAGTGTATGACATTTACTACTTTTAAAAAATCCATCTGTGCAATTAACTGCCTAATGTTGGTTTTCATTCCACATTGTAAGCACAATTAGATCATTATCCATGTCATTTTTCTCAGCACTAAAACCTGTTTGTCATTTTTAGACACTATAAACACAGGGATAGAGAATTCTTTCTCTGCTCTAGACCTCTGTGTCTTTCCGTGTGTATCTAAGGGACAGGAAAATCACTGAGGTATAAGAGAAAGTTGTAATGGGAAAGAAATGTTTGTTCTGAAAAATCACTGCATAGATGTTGCCTTTATGACATGTTGCTATTTGGCTTGTTAATATTTGTTCTCAGGATTTGTAACAAAATTCCCAAACCCATGATTCTTTTGACAACATTCAGACCTCTGTATTTTTTTTTTTTTTTGGCTAAGATAGCTTTATTTTACTTTTTTTTTTTTCCTAAGATAGAGACATAGTGGCAGAGAAAGAGGAAGAGGAGGAAAGAAAACAAGGGAGTCAGGCTGTGGCGCAGCGGGTTAAGCGCACATGGTGCAGAGAGCAGGGACCAGCATAAGGATCCCGGTTCGAGCCCCCGGCTCCCCACCTGCAGGGGAGTCACTTCACAGGTGGTGAAGCAGGTCTGCAGGTGTCTGTCTTTCTCTCCCCCTCTCTGTCTTCCTCTCCTCTCTCCATTTCTCTCTGTCCTATCCAACAACAATGACATCAATAACCACAACAATGTTAAACAACAAGGGCAACAAAAGGGAAAATTTTAAAAACAAAAGAACAGAAAGCAGGGCACTGACACTGTCTTTAATGCAGTGAAGGCCAGGCTCCAGTGGGAGTGACTCCTAGGGGGAAACAGTGCACACCCCAGGTAGGCTGTTTTGTCAGGCCAGACCTATTTGCACTGATAGCATTGTGCATAGTGGCACGAACCTTTCCTTTCTGTATTATGATCAATGTAAATATGAAGTTATATATGTTTACATATGAATAATAACTGTTCACTGCATGGTATGTATAGTATAAGAAGCTTAGTTTTATAATATAAAAAAAAAACTTCAGGAGTCTTTGCTTTTCCTTTAGAAATAAATTCCAAAAATATCAACTAGAAAAATCCTTTTGAGAATTAACTCCCAGATCTCTTTATTTTCGCTTTTGTATTTTCCTGTTGTCAGAGTTTGCTTCTGTTTTTTCTGCATACCAGTGGTCTTCTTCTTCTTCTTTACATTTTTATTTATATAAAGGAAACACTGACAAAAGCCATAGGATAAGAGGGGGACAAATCCACACAATTCCCACCACCAGAACTCCGAATCTCATCCTCTCCCCTGATAGCTTTCCTAGTCTTTTTCCCTCTGGGAGCATGGACCCGGGGTCATTGTGGGATGCAGAAGGTGGAAGGTCTGGCTTCTGTCATTGCTTCCCCGCTGAACATGGGTGTTGACAGGTGGATCCATACTCCCAGCCTGTCTCTCTCTTTCCCTGTGGGGCAGGGCTCTGGGGAAGCGGGGCTCCAGGACACATTGGTCGTTGGCATCATGGTAACATCTGGAACCTGATGGCTGAAAAAAGAGTTAACATATAAAGCCAAACAAATAATTGACTCATCGTGAACCTAAAGGCTGGAATATTGCAGATGGAGATTTTAGTCTCCATTTTGTAGATAGCTAGTAGGCCTATTTTAGTTATTCCCGAGGGCCCATGACTATACTAGTTTTTTCCTGAGCCTGAACTCTGATATGCAGGTGGACCCAAATTATTGTTCTGGGGAGATGATGTCATGGCTGGAAAAAGGGCTAGATAGCTGGATTAAATCTAGATATCATCCTCACCTACTTCCTATTTCACTTCCCTCACTCATTCCAAAGCTAACTTGATCAAAGTAAGAACTACAAAAGTTGAATAAGGGCAGGAGCCTGGCACACTTTAACAATGACTCTTTAGTCACTCTCAGGCCAGTGGCCTTCTAGACTGGCCCTTTCTGTCCCAAAGTCTCCATGCCTTTCTCCAGGGCCTCGTTCTAATAGGCCATTTTGTTGCTGCTTTGAGTGAGATAGAAAGGAATCCAATTTTATTTTTGGTCTAAACATAAATATGGATTCACAGGAGGTAGGTTTTACAACATAGAGATAACTTACCACAAGATACTGATGAAACACTACAAACAGTTGTGTGAATAATGTGAGAAAAAAAAAAAAGAGGTTACACACTTCCATCAGATTTTATGCAGATGTAGTTTCTATGGGAAGCAGAACTTGTCAGGGCCGCAGAGATAGGTTTCAGAATTCGAGTATTATTGTTAATGTGCTGACGTGTTGTCTCATTTATGTAAAAAAAAAAACCCAGAAGCTGGAGAGATAATGCACAGTTCTCCCCAAAGCCCTTAAGTACTGACGCCAAAACTAGAAATGTCTTAGCTGGCAGCATTGGATGTCAGAAGGCCTCTGCTGTCTCTGCCTCGCTTTATTCTTGGCCATGTGGGTTGTGAGCACTGCAGCTCTTACTGGGATGTGTCCTGGGAAGCGTTCTGAATGAATGTTTTGCTTTAGGAAATAATGATTACATTTTGGACCAAGAGAGACTGATGTCATGCAGAGCCTTCCTGGCAGCTGAGACTGGATGCATGACAATATTAATTGCAGCGCATTGGCTATGAAATTCATTGGGAAGAAAAATCAATTAGTATATACAAAACCGCTGTTATCATCTTTGTTACTGTGATGAGTAGCCCCGTTTCACTAGCCATGCAGTTAATTTCCTGTACAGCATTATGGCTGTCACTAAGAGTATTTTAAGCTTTCTTTAGATATAAATTTTAGTATTCATGGATAAACTGAGAGATCTTTTATTAATATGGATAAATAAAGTGTAAATAAAGTGTGTAGAACTTAGTTTTTTTTAAAAAAAAAGCCGAACTGACAATTCAATGGCATGTTTCAGAGAAAATCCATGACGTTCTTTGTGAAGAAGCTCACAAGCTAGGGGTCAGTGCACATACTTTCTCAATAATAAATACTAAATATTGCTGATGACTTATAATACAAAGGAGGGGAAACACCATACCTTTAGGAGCACTGCATGGACAGATCAGTAAAAAATCACAGAGTACATTGGCATATCTTTACCAACTGAAGATAATAATATTACAAGAAAACGTAGAGGGCCCAGGCAGTGGCACACCTGATGACACATTACAGTGCACAAGGACCTGGGTTCAAGCCCCTGTTACCCACCTGCAGGAGGAAAGCTTCATGAGTGGCGACGCTGGTCTGTAGGTGTCTCTCTGTCTCCCTCCCTATCACCTCTTCCCCTCTCAATTTCTATCTGCCCCATTCAGTAATAAATAAATAAAATTATAAGAAAGAAAACCAGAAGTACACCCCTCTGGTTAAAAAAAAGAGAGGGAGACAGACATACAGAAGGAAAGAAAACCCAGAGATTCAATTTTGATATGTGTTAACTTAGATGATGTACGTAGCTTTATTTCTGTGTTTCTGACACAAACATATCTAATATCAGGAGTCTAAGAACCTTAGTGGTATTGTGATTAGCCTCTAGAAAGGATAAATCAAGCATGTTCTTGGGGTTTGGACATGCAACAGCCAACTCACAAGCAATAACCATAAACACTGGTGACATGTGAAGCTTCAGAGATGGTGGTTTTCAATCTGGATCCCATTTCTCGAATTGACTTCACCTGTGAACAGTTAGGAATATTTGCATTATAACGGATACGAATAAAACACTGATAAGAAAGATCAGAAATATAATACTTCGCAATTGAGCTTGCTGAAGGGAAGGCACCTTTTGTTGTTGTTGTTGTTAATTGTTCCGTTTAGTGTCTGGCAGTTGTCAATTCATTATGAGAATCTGGCTTTCTTTCCAACCTTTTGCATGCTAATATGTATTACTGTGCTGAGTTCTGAAGTCTTAGCATACTGTTTAACAGGTAGAAAGCAAATAACTTTATAACACCTGCTTAGTTATTTATATTTTGAAGATAGAGTTCTGTTGCCCGCAAATGAACACCCCTTAGATTATTTCAATACCTACTACAATAATAATTTCAATGCAGAAATATTATACAGTTGGAAAAAAGGTTTTATTATTTATAAAGAGAGGGATGGAGTATATATTTTTCATAATTAATATTCTTTACTTCAAAATGACTTTTTGGTCATTCATCTCTCTGGGGAACACTGACAAATAAAACTACATGAACGTTATTTTATTGTGAGTGTGGCAAAGAAGGAGAATAAGTCCATTGGCCATTTCTGATGGACCTTATTTGCTGTTTTTTTCCTGTTATACAAGGATGAAACTCAGCAACCCATGCATGTAATACATCACTTTCGTGTTGAATTACCTCTCTGGTCCCAAATAAATAAAATTACAAATATGTAAATTTAAGATAGTATTTAGATTTTATCAAGAATTTATTGTAAAGTACTTTTTAATGATGTTGAAATAAAGAGTAGACTCTCAAAACCTTTTTCTCTCCTGTGTAATGTCTCCGTCTGCCATGCAGAGTCGAACTGGTGAGTTTAAGCCAACTGCACTCATACACTTTCCTTGTA
The DNA here is from genome assembly GCF_950295315.1 of Erinaceus europaeus. Lineage (NCBI taxonomy): Eukaryota > Metazoa > Chordata > Mammalia > Eulipotyphla > Erinaceidae > Erinaceus > Erinaceus europaeus. The sequence continues at coordinate 82,219,012 of NC_080177.1, forward strand.
CAGTGCCATGTAAATACTCCAGTCTGGAGGCTGATAGCTCAGAATGACTCCTGTGGTAATGAGCTGAGTAGGCATTTAATAGCTCAATCATTTCTTTAAAAAAAACCTCAGAGAGGTTGTTTAAACTTCTGATTACAATATTTTATGGTTAATTTCATCACCCTATTTCTGATTTCTAAATATTAGGGAAATCTTACTTAAGTGACCCCTTGTACAGTTGTACAAGTCTATTCATGTGAAATCATGTCTAATGCCTTATTGTGAGAAGTAAAGATGAAAGGAGAGGTATTGAAAAAATGTCAGTAAGAATCTTGCATTACAGTGGATCAATAGCTACAGCAGTAAGAACAGAGTAAAATTCAAAAATTGTCAAGTTTAAATATAACTCAGCCTTATCCATTTCCTTATAACTGATTTTTGTCAAGTAGTACCCAAGTGAGGAATTCAGTATTTCATTCTCATATGTTTTAGACCTTAGAAATAACCAAATCTGACCTGTAGAGATATGTTTTACGCCTATTCAGTCTCTTTTTCATTTTTTTTTACTATGATTTTTCTTGACTTGCTTTGGAATAAGTTCAAATTTTAATAAAATATTGACTTCAGGAAAAATATGAACTGTTGTATGAGAACTCTACTCCAAATAAAGCTGGGGAATATTTATATACACATTTTGCATCGTGCTTTGAGGGAAAGTGTTCATATAGGGAACAATAAACAAATATCAGCAATCTACTTTAAACGTACCTCTATCAGATACTTTAGAAATAACCAGAATTCAGAATATAAGGTCTTGAAAATCCCTATGAGGAATGCTTACTTAGATTTATATACTGCTTCTTTTTCCCCCAGTGTTATTGATAATTGAATTTTGATAAACTACAACTACATTTGCTTGCCAAATGTAATCTTTGTTGAGGTCATGCGTGAATTTTCTTTTCACTGGTATGTATATTAGCCAGTATTTTATTTTCTCAGCTTATTATTGTTATTGCTACAAAGGCTTCACTGGGGCTTCTTCTTATGCCTGCTCACTTCCTTTGCAGGTATCTTTTATTTAAGATAAATGTGACAGACAAAGAAGGTAAGTTAAAAATCTAAGAGAGGAAACATGCAGAAGAGTGAAACTTAACCATTATATTTCACCAAATACAAAGGTAAATTCCAAGTGGATCAAGGACTTGGATGTTAGACCAGAAACTATCAGATACTTAGAGGAAAATATTGGCACAACTCTTTTCCGCATACATTTTAAAGACATCTTCAATGAAACGAATCCTATTACAAAGAAGACTAAGCAAGCATAAACCTATAGGACTACATCAAATTGAAAAGCTTCTGCCCAGCAAAAGAAACCACTACCCAAACCAAGAGACCCTGCACGGAATGGGAGAAGATCTTTACATGTCATACATTAGACAAGAGGCTAATAACCAAAATGTATTAGAGCTTGCCAAACTCAACCACAAGAAAACAAATAACCCCATCCAAAAATGGGGGAGGACTTGGACAGAAATTTAGCTTTTGCTGTATTATTATAGTTGATGTTATAAACAATTAATATATTACAGTCGCTTTACATCACTTTTGTCCTGAAGTCAATTGGATATATTATCATTTATATGAAACATATCAATTCTATGACAATATGTAATAGAATTCCCCATGACCCCATCTGTTGGTATGCTTCTAAAAACCCCTTGTTTCATTAGTTTAATCCCCCCTGCTTAACACTATTCTATTTACATAACCACTTCATTCTATTTACATAACCACTGTTAACAAGCACCACCCTCCCTCCAGGGCATTGGTGGTTCAGGGGTAGAATTCTTGCCTGCTCCGCCCCCTCTCCTTGTCACACCCTGATTTCACCAGTCACTTTTCTCTCCACCCTCTCTGCGTGGCATCCTGTTCCCACCCTACTGGGCTAGTATATTTATAAGGACAAGATTGTAGTTTTTAGTTTAGTTTAGCTTAGCTTGGTATAGATTGCGCTGCGTCCTGCATGAATAAAGAGATACTGCATACAGCTCAACCATGAGTCCCTGGTCATCTGTTACCCGCCCGTGAAGCCAGCCCTGCGGAAACAACACCCATCTGATCATATGTGTCCTAGTTCATAAATCAGTAAGCACTGAGAGGTATTATACTCCTCTGACCTTGCATTTCCTTCTCTTAATTTGTTTTCTGAACAGACACTTCCAAATATTTTAATTACATATAAAACATATTTTAGTAAATTATGCTTTTAGTCATTAAACTGTTCATAATAGTTCTAATATTATACTTATTTTCTTCACTTATAACCTTTAGTTTACAAAAATATTTTAATCTTCTGGACTGGCAGGGATAGCTTATCTGGCAAGTGTACGTGCTGTGTTGTGTACATGAGCCAAGTGTGAGCTGATCGCCCACTGAACGGAAAGAAGCTTCACTCTGTCTCTGCCTTGTGTCATGGGAAGTAAAATAGGAGGCCTGGAGCAATGGAGTCCTGGTAATGGCAAAGGATCAACAAACCCTCCGAATTTTTCTTAATTTATTAATAAGAATACCTTTTCTTATGTAGTATTGCAAATGCTTTATTTTTAAATTAGTTTTTTAAATATTTTTAAATTTTTGATATTTTTATTTATTCGCTTTTGTTGTCCGTGTTTTTTTATTGTTGTAGTTATTATTGATGTTGTTGTTGTTGTTGGATAGGACAGAGAGAAATGGAGAGAGGAGGGGAAGACAGAGGGGGAGAGAAAGCCAGACACCTGCAGACCTACTTCATCGCTCATGAAGTGACTACCCTGCAGGTGGGGAGCCGAGGGCTCAAACCAGGATCCTTATGCCTGTCCTTGCGCTTTGCACCACCTGCGCTTAACCCACTGTACTAGCGCCCGACTCCCAAATTTTAATGTCTTATAAATCAAATTGGTGAAATACTCTGTTGATATTTAATGTTGTGCATAAAAAAATCTCATTGTAGAAATATGAGTCAAGAACTTTTCATTATAGATCTTTTTTTTTTCTTTTTATGTTTATTTATTTTCCCTTTTTTTGCCCTTGTTGTTTAACATTGTTGTGGTTATTGATGTCGTTGTTGTTGGATAGGACAGAGAGAAATGGAGAGAGGAGGGGAAGACAGAGAGGGGGAGAGAAAGACAGACACCTGCAGACCTGCTTCACCACCTGTGAAGTGACTCCCCTGCAGGTGGGAAGCTGGGGTGCTCGAACCAGGATCCTTACGCCAGTCCTTGTGCTTTGTGCCACCTGCACTTAACCCACTGTGCTACCGCCGGACTCCCTTATAGATCTTATTTTTAAATAGTTTATTTATTTATGTATTTTGGATATAGACAGAGGTAGAGAAGGAGAGAGAGAGAGAGAGAGATTTGCAGCACTGCTTCACTGCTTGTGAAGATTCCCCACTGTACGTGGGGGCCAGGGGTTTGAACCTGTGTGTGCTCAACTACCATTTTATGTTTGTTTATTTAAAATTTTTGTCTATTCCTCTATATGAAAATCAGCTTTACTGAATGCCATGAACTGCCGGGATAGCCTGAGGGTACTTCTTCCTGAGCTAGTGCTCTCTGGGTTGGAGAGAACTCAACTGGAGCCAATCTAGGCTGCTGCGTGGGAGAGGGATCAGGAACTCGTGCCGCACCAACTTTGCAGGAGATATACTCTGGAACTCTCGGAGCTAGAAAGCAATTTCCAAGTGTCTTTAATCAGAAGAGCAGCTGTTTTTATACTCTCCAAGTAGGGTGGAAACAGGATGTGATATAGAGAGGGTGGAGAGAAAAGTGACTGGTGAAAATCAGAGTGTGACAAGGAGGGGGCGGAACAGGCGAGAATCCTATCACTGAACCACCAATGCCCTGGAGGGAGTGCTTTATGTAAATGTAGAAGTGATTTATGTAAATAGACCAAAGCTCTGAATGGGATCAGTAAATCCCTATATAGGCATATGGTTAAGCAGAAGCCAGGGGGAGGTGGCATACTACCCAACAATGAACTATGATACTCTGTCTGGATTATTCTCTCAGTGTTAAGTCCTTTTTACCAGTGCCACTTGCTACTTAATTCACTGTCTCTCTGTTTTGTGATAATTTTAACCATTTTGCATTTTAGTTTTCAGTCAAATGTCTTTTTCCTTATAATGTTGTTGAGTTACTGTGCAGTCCAGTTTACATATACAGCTTGATATTACTTCTTGTTATATTACTAGAAAACTTGCTGTTAATACTCTTCTTTTTAAAAAATACTTGTTATATAAATGGAACTTCTTAGTAGTCTCTGCTCAGAATTTGTTAACTATACCTCCAAAGGGAAGTTTCGTATTTTACAAATGTAAATATCTATATGTCTATCAATTTGTCATCTATCTTTAAAAATATCCCAGGCGAATTTATTTATTTATTTATTTATTTTTCCCCTCCAGGGTTATTGCTGGACTCGGTGCCTGTACCATGAATCCACCGCTCCTGGAGGCCAATGTTTCCCCCTTTTGTTGACCTTGTTGTTGTAGCCTCCTTGTGGTTATTATTATTGCCATTGTTGATGTTGTTCATTGTTGGATAGGACAGAGAGAAATGGAGAGAGGAGGGGAAGACACAGAGGGGGAGAGAAAGACAGACACCTGCAGACCTGCTTCACCACTTGTGAAGCGACTCCCCTGCAGGTGGGGAGCCGGGGGCTCAAACCGGGACCCTTACGCTGGTCCTTGCAGTTTGCGCCACATGCGCTTAACCCACTGCATCACCGCCCAACCCCCACAGGTGAATTTATTTGTACCCCTCAGTTTATTACTGTCCACAAGAACTATACCCAATACTTGATATATCATATTTTTTTTTGTTTGGTTTTGGTATCTGTTACTTCAAATTTGATTATGCATTTCCTGGTTCTCAGTGCTTCTTGCTATATATGATCTTTCCAATTGTTTTTAACATAATTTTTCATATAGGTATGGTAATCGTTATACAGAAGTCTTTCATACATGATGCTCTGAGGTATAAGGTTTAGTCCCAGTTTAATCGTAAGTCAGAGCTGACGAGTGTTTAGTTACAAATAAAATACTAAATATGTTAAATTTATCTTTACATATTTTAATTTTTTATTTATTATTAATATTATTTTACAAGATTTTAGATTCAAATGTATATTTCCTTTTCACACCCACTTCTAATGGTCTGTATCACTACCCTCCCAAAGATAACCACTCTCTCTCTCTCTTTTTAAATTAAAACAAATAATTATCTATTTGTTGGATAGACACAGAAATAAAGAGGAGAGGGGTTGTAGAGAAGAAGAGAGAGACAGAGAGACATACAGTGCTGCTTCATGACTCACACAACCTCCCCCTGCAGGTCGGACCAGGGGGCACAAACCTGGGTCTTCCTACATTGCAACATGTGCGTTCAACCCATATATGCAACCACCCAGCCCCCAATGTTTCTCAACAGTCTTACAGTTTGCTTGCTTCTCTCTTTCTTTGCTTCTTTCTTCCTTTCTTTTTTATTTTGGCAAGTTCACGTGAATCAGAGCTCTTGACTCCACATATGAGTGAGACCATCTGATAGTTGTCTTTTAACTCTTTACTTACTTTGCTAAGGATAATCACCTCCAGTTCCACCCATTTTTGTCACAAAGAATATATATTCCAAGGAATACTACTCTGCAATCAAAAAGATGAGATAGTGTCTTTTTAATGTATGTTTAGGTATTGAGTTCTTTAAGTTGCTTCAGATTATTGAACTTTTCTCACACACGACTTCTTTTTGTACCTCTCTGTATTTTTCTTCATCCTAAACTAATAATTACCACTCCTCCTAATTGTGTGGTAAACTGTTTGCCTGGTCCTTCCTTTCACTACTTAGCAGCATGAACATGGTTCAATCAGTTTCTTGGATCATTACAGAATTCTCCAAATACTCCTAGAAAAAACTTTTAGGAACCTTAGTGAGCTCATCCAAGTCTGAAAATACTCTTCCTTCATTTATAGGCAAGCTTCCAGGCACTGTCAGACTTTTTTTCCTAGCAACAGCATTAGTGATTTCCATCCGATACCCACGTGGCATGTTTCTTTTTTTCCTCTCTTTTTTTAAAGTTTTATTTTATTTTATTTTATTTTTTTTACCAGAGCACACTGTTTAACTCTGGTTTAAGGTGGTACAGGGGATTGAACCTGGGACCGTGGAGCCTCAGGCATAAGAGTCTCTTTGCATAATCATTGTGCTGTCTACCCATGCCCCCCTTTTTTTTTCCTCTCTAGAAGCTTTATAAGTTGTTTAATTTATGCATTCATCTTGTTGCAGGGGAAATGAGGTCGAAACTTGTCTCCCATAGTGTCTGGCTCATATTAAGCTGACAAGCAAAAAGAGCACGATGTAGGACATTTTGAGTTTTTATTCAGGAAAAGTGAGAACATTTGCACAGAGAGATGCTTGAGCAGAAACACAGGATGGGAATGCTGGGACCTATTGGTTTGTACTTCGAAGCCCATTGCCTTCCCTTCTCTTCTAAGCGACCCCTATACTGTTACCACTGCTGGCTATCCTTCCTTTATCATTCCCCTCTCAGGGAAGGGTAACAGGGTTCTGACTTCCTCAGGGATTATCCACATTCTCCCTGAAAAGGACAAAAACAAAGGTTCCTGGTCACAAAAGTTCTGGGTCCTGGTGTAACTGGAGGCTAGACCTCTGAGTCTCACCTTCCCCTAATAATCTAATTAATAGTTAATAAGTAGTTACTCTGTTTTCCATACTCAAGATGTGGAGAAAACTGAACTATTTCTGCTCTTCACATAGTTGACTTTAGAGTGGAAAAGATCCCCAATTTTCAGCAGATTGTATGTAGGAATATATCTCCCCGTAGCCAAGTGTAGATCATTCCACACACTGCCCTCAATAAAAGATGTTTTGATGTTAATTAAGCAGTAGGGATTTTCTTGCCTGTTTTTTGTTTTTTTTTTTTACTCCAAAAAGGGTTGTTGCTGGGGCTCAGTGCCTGCACTATGAATCCACTGCTCCTGGAGGCTGTTTTTTCCTTTTGTTGCCTTTGTTGTTTATCGCCATTGTTGTTATTGCTGTCATTGTTGGATAGGACAGAGAGAAATGGAGAGAGGAGGGGAAGACAGAGAGGGGAGAGAAGACAGACACCTGCAGACCTGCTTCACTGCTCATGAAGCGACTCCCTGCAGGTGGGGAGCCGGGGGCTCGAACCAGGATCCTCACGCTGGTCCTTGTACTTTGCACCATGTGCACTTAACCCGCTGCACTACCTACTGCCCGACCCCTTTGCCTGAATTTTTAAGTACTGAATTCACTGGGTTTTGTTCCTTTCTAAAGTATCATCTTGTTATAGGCTATATTTTATATTCACATTTTATGACTCATACCTTTTATCTTATCTTTATATTTTATTTTAGACTTGGAATTAATCTGTTGACTACTGCATAACCCTACTTGATCCGATATTCTTTCTTGTTTCTGACTAGTCACTTGTCATGCTCTATACTGACCTCATTCATTCCACATCTATTTTAGTCCCTCTGAGGCTACTCATCTGGGTTTCCATGTGACCTGTGGCTTCTCCCCATTGTAGTTACTACTTCCTCCGCCACTCTGGTTACGGTGTTAGCTTGATCTCTGTTGGTCACCTGGAACTCATCACATGTTCAGATTTTAACATAGAATATAAATGTGATTGGGATCATTGGACACAGTCCAAACTTACTTAGCATTTAGCATGAGGGTGAACAGATAGATGGCTAGCTGCTTCATTGTCAGGGGACCTCAGAATTCAGAGTATGAACATGAATTTTCTGTGGAGTCCAGATAACAAAAAAGTTCTAATCTTTCTAAGAGAGTTGCAATTCATTTCTCTGGAAAACTTTTTTTTTTCTTTTTTAGTGAGAAAGAGAGAGAGAGAGAGAGAGAGAGAGAGAGAGAGGGGCATTTCCGGGGACAACTTCTAACAGGTTGCTTTTGTTCTCGCTCTGCTGCTTTTTCAACCCCTCTTTCCTGTGACGTCTACTACCCTGCTTCATAGAAACACTACATCGTATTCATTCACGTAGTTGTTTATCCTTCTGTGTGCCAGATAGATTTCCTTTGGATGACTTCAGGCATGTTTGTTTTTTTTTAAAATCCTATTTATTTATATACCTTTTCTGAAGTTACTTACTGTTAGTTTTATGGTAAGGCCAGTAGGATAAAGTCATATGGTTCCTTTATTCTGTCCATTGCAACTGGATGTTGGGAAAGTATGCTTTTCACTGCTATTTTTGCCTTTATTAATGCATAGTTTGTAAGTGATTGGTGTAGTTCTGGTCTAACCATTAATTTGTTTTACAAGATAATTTATAGAAATGTAAATCTCACACTGTGAAGTGGGAAGAGAGAAAGAAAAACATTTGTTTGTTATCAATTACCTGTTGGGTTCTGCACAAAGCTTTCTGTTTCAGACCATGCACCCATCTGATACTGTCAGTAACTATAACTCCAGAAAGACATCTGCAAAGTCTGACACCTGCATATTGCTCTAAATGACTCATTTCATATTAAAGACAAAGCACATACTGTAATCATTCGTTTTTATTTTTTATTATCTTTATTTATTGGATAGAGATAGCCAGAAATCAAAAGGAAAGGGGAGATAGGGAGGGAGAGAGACAGAGAGACACCTGTAGCCCTGCTTCACCACTTTGCAAAGCTTTTCCCCTGCAGGTGGGGACTGGGGGCTTGAACCTGGGTCTTTGCTCACTGTAACATGTGCGCTCCACCAGGTGCACCACCACCCAGTCCCCATACTATAATCATTTGTCTACATCTGTCCCCTCTATCCCTCATGCGGCTGCCACAAAATTGGAGATTATTAGTGAATGAGGTTTGTGTGTGATTATTTTTCTCAAGGTAACTAATGACATTTAAAAACACAAAAATTCTCAGCATGTGTCTTTAAGTAACAAACATAAACTTTTGTATGTAAGCCCCACACTGTTGGAACCCCTCAAATATAAATGGGATAGCATTGATATTGCATTTATTTACACTTTCTCTTTAAGGATATATTACATTCTGATTATGACTCTTCAGATACTTCCTCATAAAATGATTGAATAGATTAGAGAAACAGAATAGGAAATTGTGTTTTTTCAACTTACAGGTCTCATCTTCTTGGTTAAATTTTTCTCTAGAGAGATATTTTTAGGCAAAAATCTGGACTGTTATTTTTATTTCGTCTTTTGAAAGCTTATTTGCATATAAAAGTACAAAAGATTTTAACGTTTTGATTTGGTAGTCGCTCCCTCTCTGTCTCTCCTCCCGTCTGAATTTATCTCTGTCTCTACCCAACATAAGGTTTTTAAAATATACTTGTTTATTTATTCCCTTTTGTTGCCCTCGTTTTATTGTTCTAATTATTATTGTTGTTGTTATTGATGTCGTTGTTGGATAGGACAGAGAGAAATGGAGAGAGGATTGAAAGGCAGAGAGGGAGAGAGAAAGATTGACCCCTGCAGACCCACTTCACCGCCTGTGAAGCGACTCCCCTGCAGGTGGGGAGCCAGGGGCTCAAACCGGGATCCTTATGCAGGTCCTTGCGCTTTGCATTACCTGCGCTTAACCCGCTGCTCTACCGCCCGACTCCCCCAACATAAGTTTTTAAAATTCATTTGTTTAATAAATTTTAGCATGTATTATGACCAAAACAAATATCTTTTAGCATTTTTGTCGGCTTTCTTTATATCAAATTTAGATACTGTTTTTCTATGTATATATACACACATATATATTGTTTTTAAAGATATATATATTAGTCAGTGTAAAAACTAAACTCATTTACTCATTGAACAGAAGCTTTGCAATAAGGTATTCGGGCAGTAGTGCAGCCAGTTAAGCGCAGGTGGTGCAAAGCTCAAGGACCAGTATAATGATCCTGGTTGGAACCCCCAGTTCCCCACCTGCAGGGGAGTCGCTTCACAGGAGTGAAGTGGGTCTGCAGGTGTCTGTCTTTCTCTCCTCCTCTCTGTCTTCCCCTCCTGTCTCCATTTCTCTCTGTCCTATCCAACAACAATGACATCAATAACAACAACAATAATAACTGCAACAATAAAATAACAAGGGCAACAAAAGGGAATAAATAAATATTTTTAAAAAGATTTCCTTTAAAAAAAGAAGCTTTGCAATATACACTTCCAGTTAAATTGTTTTACAATATAATTTAAAAATATTTTTCCATTTTATTTATTTATTATTGGATAGAGACCAAGAGAACTTGAGAGGGGAGGGGGAGATAGAGAAAGAGACAGAGAGACACCTGCAGCTCTGCTTCACTATTCATGAAGCTTCCCCCTTCGGGGGAGGGGGGATCAGGGGCTTGAACCTGGGTCCTTCTGCACTGTCACGTGCGCTTAGCCAGGTGAGCCTCCCCCTGGTAACCCTACAATATAATTTTATAGTGGTGAACTTACAGCCGCAGCTGGCACATAGCGAGTTCTCAGGGCATATTTTTAAGTGGATGAAAATCTTACATTCTCTTCGTATTTTCTGATCTTAATTGCTTCTTAGTGCAATGAACCTAAATGGATATTATATCAAAAACTAATAAACTTTCAGAATATAGATATGCTTTTCCTTTTTGGAAATTCCAGGCATTCATCCTAGAAACCATCGTCACGTTAGCTGCTGCTCCTCTTACATGACCTTAATGCCATTAGTGGTCATAATGATTTTTCCAGAGACTTGGGGGTGGAGGATAAAAGATCAATATGAATCAAGGAACAGATAGGGGTAATGTTACTAAGATTAACTACAAAAGAAAAGCAGTAAGTAGCGTTTGTGTTTTTCAATTTAAATAAAGTATTATTTAAATATTTCTAATGCTAACCTGCGCCTACTTTGTTCCTGGAGCAAAACTTTGGATGTAGGCAAACATGGGATGACTTTATTTAGAAGGAAAATTGAGCCAGATGGTTAATTATGGAAGTGAAAAACATTGGAGATATTGGATTATCTATTTCAGATATAGAATAAAAATGTTAGTTTGCAGTGAGATCCCTGGTAAACATTGAGCCATGCTCATGCCAGACCAGGCTGTGCAGTTATTATTCAAAATATATGCCATCCATCTAACTGGATTTGCTGATACCTATCTCCCTCAACTATAGAGACAAAGTAATTTTAATGCCAAGCTGAGAATATGAAAGTTGACACATGGCATTTTACACAGCACAAAGTGGTTCTCTTGCCTTTTCTTTGATGAAAGTTCAAGACCAGACTCGGAAGTCTCCCAACACATAAACAAATAAATAACTAAGTGACAGTTAAGTGTTTTTAAAGGAATGAAAAAGTTGGTCCCAGAAGCAGTGGATTCCTGCTCTTCTTTTCTGTCCCTTTTTCTCTTTCATTTTCTTTCTGTCCGATCTAATAAAAAGACAAAGAGAGGAAAAAGACAAAACAAAACAGAGGATTAATGGATGCTATGAGTGGTGGATTTGTTGTGACTCTGGTGGCATAATAGAATTTAAAAAATAGTAAAAGGTGAACATAACAATATTACGAGACGTTCTAGTACCGAAGCTGAACCGTAAGCAACTAAGAACATCTTGGTGATCATATTTAGATTACATGATGGGTATTTTAGGTGACTTTAAGTACAAAAGGAGGGTCCATGCCTTGTCCTTTATATTATAAAAGTGAACCTAAAGACTTTGTAAATAATGATTTAGAACACAATCCACGAGCTTTGGCTTGGGTTAAGACTGAGGGGGAAGAATTCTGGTGAAAATTCAAGATTTTTATTTACAGGAGCCATTGTTATATAGGACCATTTTCTAGGAATTCTGTTATTTAGAAAAGACTGGATTGAATACTAAGTTTCCACCACAGGTTCTAAACTGAAGTATGCCCTAAGCACCTGAGACAGAAGTGTCTCTGGGTGTGATTTGCAGACACCTATGACGAGGAGATGAGAGAGGACTGGGTGATGGTGGACCCAGTTGAACACGCATGATCACACTCAAGGGCCTGGGATCCATTCTCTTTCCCCACATGCTTCAGGATGCTTGAAGAGTGGTAGTGCAGGTCCCTCTGCGAGTGTCTTATCTTTCTCTCACCTGCTTTCCCTCCCTTCTTGGTTTCTCCCTATCCTGTCAAGCAAAAGAAATAGAAAGGAAAATAAATAAATGAATAAATAAATAGGAAAAGATGGCAGCCAGGAGCAGTGGTTTCCCTATTGATAACTCTGGTGGGGAAAAAAAAAAAAGAAAAAAAAAACACCAAGATGATGAGAAATTGTACCTATATGTCAGCAACTGTACTGTACACCATTAAAGCCTCAATAAAATTATTAAAATAAAAGAACAATGGGGAATGGGGGTACACCTGATTGAGCAGTCATGTTACAAAGTGTAAGGACCTGGGTTCAAGCCCCCAGTGGAAAAGCTTCAGGAATGGTGAGACAGGGCTGCAGGTGCCTCTCTGTCTCTCTCTATCCCCTTCTTCTCAATTCCTGACTGTCTCTGTCCAATAAATAAATGAAGATAAAAAATTAGTAAAAGGAGAACTACTGGATAGACATATTCCTAGCTACAAGATTGATAAAAACTGAACTCCAAATTAAATTATAGGCTAGATGGTAGTCTTTCTTCAAAAATAGAACTTGTTTGTATTAAAGAATAAGTATCTTTGGGCTAGCGAGATATTGACCTGGGAAGATATATATATGTACACTCTTCCATTAGAAAACCAGGATTGAAGCCCCCATAGCACTAAGAGAAGTTTCAGTACAGTTATATCTCTTTTTCTCCTACCCCCCTTCTGAAAAAAAAAAAAAGGTCTGAGAATACATGATAATGATGATGATGGTATTATAATAAAGGGAAAAAACCCTCTGCCTACTTGTTATTCATGAAGCTGGAAAACCTGCTGATTTCACTAATGAAACGATTCATGGAGAACTGTTAGGTCTCTTCTCTTGGAACTGACTCTTCACGGGGACAACTGCAGATGCCTCAGAAGTTTAGAGTGTTTTCAACAGTCTCCTTTAAAAAAAAAATTATTTATTCCCATTCATTGCCCTTGTTTTTTATTGTTGTAGTTATTATTAATGTCGTTGTTGTTGGACAGGACAGAGAGAAATGGAGAGGGGAGGGGAAGACAGAGAGGGGGAGAGAAAGACAGACACCTGCAGACCTGCTTGACCGCCCGTGAAGCGACTCCCCTGCAGGTGGGGAGCCGGGGGCTCGAACCGGGATCCTTACGCCGGTCCTTGCGCTTTGCGCCACGTGCGCTTAACCCGCTGCGCCACCGCCCGACCCCCATCAGTCTCCTCTTAAATCGGTTTTTATAAGTTCAAGGAGAAAAGCAACTGCTTCTAGACTTCTTATTGGCTACAGAGCTTCAAAGTCTAGATGCTAAGTCTGCTGAGGAATTTCAAACCATCTGATACTGTGGTTTGTTTGTTTTTTTCTTTTTAAAGAAGAGGGTTGGGTGGTGGCAGGCACATGGCATCATTCTCCAGGACCCTTGGTGTAGGCCCTTGCCCCCCCCCCCAGCAGATACAAGTGGGGTGTTTCCTGAGCATGATGCAGACTTTCAGGTGTGTGTCTTTCTTTATCATCTTTCCATCTACCTCTCCTCTATCAATTTATTTCCTATCCTATCAAATAAAATAGAAAAATAAAATAAATGAAAGTGAAAAAATGGCCACCAGGAGCGGTGGACTCGTGGTTCTGGTGGCAATAATAAAGTAGTAATAATGAAAGGAGGAGGAGAAAGAAAGTTAATGTAAAAAATTCAATGATCTGCTCTTATTTTACGCAGAATTAAAAAATGAGTGGAAAATATGGCTTGATTTTTCTACCTGTTGAACAGGTGTGACTTAATTTGATTTTCCTGTCTCTTAAAAGCAGTTATTTTTTTCTTTTTGGCTCAAAATAATAGTGTTTTTATTCATATTAGCTAATGGGCACATACAGAATAGAAATAATTTTGCTCCAACCATGTAATCAGTCATATGTTGGGTTAAAGAACAGGTACAGATAATAGAAGGCTGGACTTATTATAGTACCCCAATTTAACCTTGGAGAATGTTGTATGTGTTTTTCTTGGTATCTGAGTATGGCTATGACAATGTAAAGGGGCTCCTGCAAATTAACTCGTCAAAAGCCTGAGAAATAAATGCCAAGCCCTTCCATTATCCTGTACCGCAGTCTCTCTTAGTCTAAGAAATATCAGGAAATCAAGCCTATGAAATGGATATCTGTCTTAGTCTGTCATCCAGTTTGCAAGTGTGAGGAAATGGCTGTTTCATTGAGGTCTCCAATATTGGTGAAATTTCCTGTCCCACAGTGGAAGACCTTCGTAACTACTAGTAGTTATGAATACTTTTAAGTGTCTTAGATTAGGAGGAGGTTGGGGAAAAACTAAAAAAGCTACTCATCTTTGGTAAGACTAGAATAACTCTCACATATAACTGCACAGGTATCGTTTGCTCACTTGTTTGTTTTTGTCACTGGCGGAACTATTTTAGTCCAGGCCAAGCTTTGCAGATAGAGACAGACACATGCCCACACACTGATGAATAAAAGTGCTCTGTGCATAGAATGAAATCCACCTTACAAAAAAAAAGACCCTTTATAATGTTAAATAAAAGCAACACATATTATATATTCCATTTGTATGATTTTTTTTCTCTTTAAATAGACATATCCACAGAGAAAGCAAGTAAATTAGTAGTTGCCCAGGGGGTAGGATGACAGTCAAGAAAAAGGCAGCGAGTGCTAATGAGGATGGCTTTTCTTCCTTTTATTCCACAGTATTATGTGAGAAAAAATAGATCTAACTGAAAACAAAATTGTGAAAATAGTGTTATCTGCCAAGAACTTGACTTTACTACAGGAATTTGAATTATCCAAAAATGGTTCTTCACTGAGAATTTTTATGAGTTTTTTTTTTTTCTAGAAAGGCTAGCATATAACATAATAGCAAATTTAATTTATTCCCTGAATATTATGAGACTCTTAGTTTCTAAAACAAGTCTGACAAATCTCTTCTATTTGAGCCATTTATTTCTAAGTTACTAATATTCTATATGCTGGTGTATGGAAAAAATTTTCTCAATTGCAGAAGACTTGCTGCTCTGTTGTTCCTTTTTTCTTTTTTTTTTTTTTTAATGTTACCTACTTTATTATAATAAAAGAGATATACAGAGGGGTGGTGTAGAGAGACAGAGAGGGCGCACAAGCTGGGCAGTAGCACATCAGGTTAAGTGCACATAATACAAAGAGTAAGGACCTGCTCAAGGATCCCAGTTCAAGACTCTGGCTCCCCACCTGCAGAAGGGGTCGCTTTCCAAGCGATGAAGCAGGTCTGTAGATGTCTGTCATTCTTTCTCCCTCTCCCCTTTTCTTTTTTATAAGATTTTAGGTATTTATTAATGAGAATGCAGACATCACTCTGATACATATGCTGCCAAGGATCAAACTCAGAATCTCATGCTTGAGAGTACAATGCCTTATCCGTTGTTCTCTTGGCCATTCTCTCTCCCTCTTTATCTTGTCCTCCCCTCTCAATCTCTCTCTGTCCCATCTAAGAAAAATTAAAAATGACCACCAGGAACAATAGATTCATAGTGCCTGCAATAACCCTTGAGGCAGAGAGAGGGAGAGAGAAAGAGACTATAGCATTTTTCAGTTCTGGCTTATGGTGATTCTGAGATTGAATTTGAGGCCTCAGGGTGTTAAAGTCTTTTTGATATACCATATTCCCAGCTCATTTTTTGTTTCTAAGTTCAGCTATATATCTAAAGTAGAAGGAAATATATACACAAAATAGCCAGTTGGAAAAAAAAAATCTGTTCTTCTTTTTTTGGAGGGCATAAATTACTCTTTGAATAATTTGAGCTCTCCAGAAGACAAATATAAAGAATATGAAACTTCATTCTCTGTCTTGGTCCACACTGAACAGATGGGATCATACTGTAGCATTGTGACTTGGGCAGGGGAGGGAGCAAGCATATTATGATACAAAATGACTTTCCTGTCTGAAGTTCTGGAGTCTAAGCTTAATCACCCAGACCAGCATAAACCAGAGCTGAGCAGTGGTCTGATAAAATTAAATTTAACAAGTAAAATAAAATAGCAAGTAAGGAAGAAAGAGGTAAAGAAAAAATAAGACAGGCGGTGTCAGACCGTAATACACACACATTATCATCTGCGAGAAGCCAGACGCAAGATGCTGGCACTCAAGTGCAGAGGGAAAAATCTTCAAGAGTGGTGAAACATTGCTACAGGTGTCAATCTCTCTCTCTCTCTCTCTCTCGCTCTCGCTCTTTCTCTCTCTTACTCTATCTCTCTCTGTCTCTCTCGCTCGCTCTCGCTCTCTCTCTCCTCCTGGCCCTATTTCCCTCAGTCGCTACCAAATAGAAGAAAAAAAGTGTGAGGACATGGTTGTCAGGACTTATGGTGGACTCTTCAAGCACTGAGCCCCAGATAATTCTGGTGGCAAAGAGAAAAAGAGGTGGTGGGGAGAAAACTGAGGGCTGGTGATGACTTGATGAATGATTCTCCAGCAGTTCTATTACCAGAGGAGACTAATATTCCATCTATGTAGAAATCGGACTCAAAGTGTGCAAGGATATTCTGTTGGATACAGAGAGAGGCTGTGTCGTAAGTGCCTACACAGTGGTCCTCGAGCCTGGCTATACTGTGGTAGAGAACATAAGTTAAAGTTATATGAGATGTGATTGCATCAACAGACTTGGCTTGGCTAAGAACAAATAACAGAATTTGAAAACACAAAAGAACAGGGGCTAAGTAAGAGTGTTCGTCAAGGGATACCTCACTCAACAGAGGGCAGTTGAGTGAGGGGCCAGGTTTAATACTCTGCCCCTCCCATCCCATAGGGGAGCACCAGGAAACTTCGTGAGGAGTAGAGTGGTGCTGTGGTGTCTTTCTTCTCTGTCTCACTCCCCCTCTCTCTAAAGCTGTCTCAAGTTGAAAGAAAATGGGAGGTTAAAAAAAAAAAAAGAATCTTTGAAGAAGAGGTGGAATGGTTCAACTTGAATTCCCAACTTCAAAGGAGGCAGGAGGAAGAAAGAAATATATACCAGTTAACTGAAGTTTCAATTGTCATTAGGATTTTTTCCCCCCGAACCAGGAATAAAGCACCAACAGCATTTTTTTTAAATCTTTATTTATAAAAAGGAAACACTGACAAAAGCCATAGGATAAAAGGAGTATAACTCCACACAATTCCCACCACAAGAATTCCATATCCCATCCCCTCCCCTGATAGCTTTCCTATTCTTTATCCCTCTGGGAGCATGGACCCAGGGTCATTGTGGGATGCAGAAGGTGGAAGGTCTGGCTTCTGTCATTGCTTCCCCGCTGAACATGGGCGTTGACAGGTGGATCCATATTCCCAGCCTGTCTCTCTCTTTCCCTCGTGGGACAGGGCTCTGGGGAAGCAGGTCTCCAGGACACATGGGTGGGGTCCTCTGCTCTGGGAAGTCTGGTTGGCATCATGGTAGTATCAGGAACCTGGTGTCTGAAAAAAGAGTTAACATATAAAGCCAAACAAATTGTTGACCAATCATGAACCTAAATTCTGGAGTAGTGCAGATGAAGAGTTGGGGGGGGGTCTCCATTTTGTAGATATAGCCATATTTTATATTCTGAAGGGCCTGTGGCTATACTAGTTTTTTTTTTTTTTCCTCCCTGAGTCTGAAATCTGATATGCAGGTGGATCCAAGTTATTGTCTGGAGAGATGTTGTCATGACTGGAAAGAGAACCAGAAAGCTGGACCAGGGAAGAGTAGCTCCCAAATATGGGAAAGGTGTATAAATATCGTTGACTGTAAACCCCATCAATTTGATGTGATCTGGGGCCCACAATCGACTTAGGACCCTAGGTGACCTCTGCATCCCTGTAGATCTGAGCTCACACTCTGTGATCATGAGCAGGAATGTTCCAAGATGCCCCAACATCTTAAGAAACCACTCCATTGATTCCAGAAATTAAATCTTAGACCTCTTGGAAAGACATCCAAAACTATGAGAGTATATTTTTTAAAGAATCTTTTTTTTAAAAAAAAGAATTTATTTTTTTTATTATCTGTATTTATTTATTCAATAGAAAGAGCCAGAAAAATGGGGTGATAGAGAGGAAAACAGAGAGAGAGAGAGACACCTGCAGTACTGCTTCACCACTCAGAAAAACATTCCTCTGCAGGTGGAGCATAATTTCTGTAAGTGAGCATGTGAGAAGGATATATTTAGCTTATTTGTGAGTGAAATAATAGGACGGTAAACCTGGTTCCTACTCTTCATGCTTTGTTTCTTAATAAGCCATAAATATTCACAATTTGCTTGCCGGTCTTGACACTTTCTTTTCTTGGAATTGTCTTCCTTGATTTCTCAACTTACTATCCTCTCACTTATTTTTGAAGGTACAACATTTTTTTCTCACCAACTGTTAATCAAAGTCACTGTGACTTCATTTGTCAGGTGTCTTTGCCACATTTCCTAGTTGTCGTTTACACTTTAATTACCGCAGTTATCACACTGTAAGAAAGACTCCTCTGTGTTCTGTACCGTTGTATTTTTTTGTGACGGATATTTTTTAAGAGGAAA
This sequence comes from Erinaceus europaeus, assembly GCF_950295315.1. Lineage (NCBI taxonomy): Eukaryota > Metazoa > Chordata > Mammalia > Eulipotyphla > Erinaceidae > Erinaceus > Erinaceus europaeus. The sequence continues at coordinate 82,237,634 of NC_080177.1, forward strand.
AAAAAATCAAGAAAATTTTAATAATAACATGTATACCTCCTGGATACTTGGGAAAGTCCCAACAATTCTTAATAACATCACTTGGTCTTGGGAACTACCTTATAAGACTTTCTAATAAAAAATCTTCTGGAATAAAAAGGAGTAGTTAATTTAAGTGAAGGAATAGAAGAATGTTAGTGTCATTTTCTTTTTTTAATTTATTTTTTTATTTATAAAAAGGAAACTGACTAAACCATAGGATGAGAGGGGTATACCTTCGTGACAGATTTTATAACTTATCTTTTATTTATAGTTTTTGCTTGAATAGAGTGATGTCAATACTGTGAGTAGTCAGTTGACTTAGTTATATAAAATTGGCATAATGAAACTGTAATTTAGTGATTACCTTCTTTGCAGTGTTCTGTTTAAATATGATCAATAAACTTTCAAAACAGACTCTGTATCTTCTAGTAGTGAAGGGAGATTTTATAAAGACAATACTGCTGACCTAAATCTAGGAGTAATGATTTGAAGAAACAGAAGAACTACTTTTGAGATGACAAAAAAGGACATACAGCATAAGCTGACGGATCCAAGTATTGGATGGTGCTGAACAGAGAGAGTGTGTAGGAGATGGTGGGAAACACTCTAGAAAATGTCTTTCATCCTTTGACATGATAGCTTTTCCAGTGCTGGTCATATGTTCAGATATGACTTGAAGCTGTTTCTGGATACTAAGCTCTGCTTACTGATTTTATAGCCCACCTAAATCTGTGTTCAGTATGCAACAGAAAGTTACCAACTTTTCAGTCCCACTCCATTGAGCTAACACTGGGGCCAGTTGGTGGTGCACCTGGTTGAGCACTCATGTTACAATGTGCAAGGACCTGAGTTCAAGACCCCAGTCCCCACCTGCAGGAGGAAAGCTTTGAGAGTGGCGAAGCAGTGCTGCAGGTGTCTCTCTGTCCTTCTCCCTCTTTATCTTCCTCTCCCCTCGATTTCTGTCTCTATCCAACAAATAAAGATAATTTTTAAGAGTGTTTTTAATGGAGAGATAACACTTAAATCATGTTTTCTCATTTTTTTTCGTTTATTTTTCTTTCTATTTTTTATTTGATAGAATAGAGAGCAATTGAGAGGGGTGGGGGGGAGAGAGAGAGAGAGACAGAAAGAGAGAGTGGGAGACTTTCAGACCTGCTTCAGTACTCATGATACATATACCTCATGCAGATGGGACACCACCGCCTAGCCCTCTCTCTCATTTTATTCTTATTGGGACTATATTAGACTGCTCTATAAGAGACTAACATTCCTACATATAAAATCTTTTTCTGAAAATCAGTAAGCTTTGAGTAACAACTCCAGATTAGAATTAATGAGATGACATATCAGCAAAGTAGAGAGCATAATCTTTGACCTAAAAATATCAGTAGATACTATGACACTTAGGGAAATAACAAATTCACACAGTGAGCCCTACACAGAGGAATTTATTGAACATACTTAAATAATAAATTCTGTTTACTAACTGAAAATACTAAAGAAAGTAGAAAAATAAATAAGTGCAGCAAAGGTGGGCGCGAGGAATCACATCATTGCAAGACTGGCCAGCTCCTCATGGGGCGCGAGCGCTGCCACACTGCGATCATCCTCTCTGGCATTATGCTATTCCACTGCAGAATACTGTGCCCCAGGATGGTTCCGCAGCCCCCATGTCCACTTGGTCGATTCCAAATTATATTCCTCCATGAGGATCATTTCTGGAACCATCCGTTCCACCCGGGTCCCATGGCTGCCAGTTCTCAGCAACATCGCCCCGCCAGATATTCGTCGGGATGCGGCATCATCTAAGTTCATTTCCCACGTCTACGCTCGACCGGACCTGCCAATCTACGCGGAGATCTTCGCCCACCCTGTCCAACGCTTGACGTCTCGTCACCCAATCTGGTCCCCTACGCCTACACTGAACTTCTCTGTTCCAGACTCTTGGAAACAGAGCTGGCAGTCAGCTGAGGTAAAGAACAAACACCTCATCACAGACCCCTGCGAGCGTCAACCCGGCTTTGACCTGGCACGTTATGATTGGGCCCTCCTCCATCGCTATCGAACAGGCCATGGCCAATGTGCTGCTATGTTCCATCGCTGGGGAGCCAGAGACGACCCGAACTGCCCCTGTGGCTCCAGACAGACCATGACCCACATAGTCAACGACTGCCACCTCTCCAGATTCAAAGGAGGTCTCGAAACTTGACATCAGGCTCAACCTGATGCTGTTGACTGGCTACGGTAGAAGGGCAAACGCTAGAAGAAGAAGAAGTGGGGTTCCAGATAAGCGAGGAAAACCAATTATACCATGAACTAGATTCTAAAGTTCATGATTGCCAACATCACAAAACGAAATGCTCCTTCAGTGTCAGAAATCTAATTATTACTGTTTGTCAGGTGATGAAATTAACTTTCAAGATTATTGGCCTTGTCATACTATTCAATCCATATGTGATAGGAAAGCAAAATCTAGGTTTCCTGACTATATTCCCAACACCGTATTTTGCCAGTGATCTGGCTATCTCCATAACTTAAAAGCTATGAGAGCAGATAGGTTTTTTGTTTTGTTTTGTTTTTGTTTTCCTTGAATTTATAGTAAAAGGGTTTTGGACAGACACATGAAGTCACAAAGGCAGCACTGCATCAACCTAACCGTCCTATCTGGATCACAGACTTTTCCTTTTATCCGACTGTTGTGTTCAGTTAGGAGTCAGGAGTTCTAATTTAGTGTATAGTTTACTCTTGATTCTGTGATGCAGCAGGAAGCCCAAGGTCACTCCTTTTGTCCTCATTTATTTATAAGCTGGATACCTTCTGTCCTGAACATCCTTACACATTAATCTCTGGTGATGGATCATAGAATTCTTTTTTTTTTTAATTTACTTATTCCCTTTTGTTGCCCTTGTTGTTTTATTGTTGTAGTTATTATTGTTGTTGGATAGGACAGAGAGAAATGGAGAGAGGAGAGGAAGACAGAGAGGAGGAGAGAAAGACAGACACCTTCGGACCTGCTTTGCCGCCTGTGAAGTGACTCCCCTGCAGGTGGGGAGCCGGGGGCTCGAACCAGGATCCTTACGCCGGTCCTTGCACTCTGCGCCACATGCTTAACCTGCTGTGCTATCGCCTGACTCCCCATAGAATTCTTTTAATAAAAGTGCACTAGGGCTGTACGGACTTGAACGGCCTAAATTTAATCTCCTCAATCTCTCTGGCCCTTTTGTCAGGGTCCTCACTTGTGAGTCTTACCCGATCTGGTGTTCATTGCCCTCCTTCTGAATGGAGAGACTACATATTTCTTCTTTGGTACTGCTAAGGCTGCTGCAGTAGGTGAATTTGAGGGAAGGAAGTAGAGTACTATTCTAAGACCTTTATGTGTTCTCTTGATCTTTTAGTAACCCTGAGAGGGTAGTTTTAATATGTCACTACAATTTGAAAGCAACAAAGGGACATAGAGTGGTTGTTTTAATCATTTTACTGCGGGTTAGTTGTTTACAACCGATGAGATAATGGGTGTGTTTTGTCCTCTCCCAGTGATAGGTGTCTGCGAAACATTCTCGCCTCTAACTTGACTCCTTTTTTTTTTTTTTTCTTTTTTAATCCTTTTTTATCATCATGTACCAGGACTCTAAAACTCCCAGGCCACTCCACCTTCCACAGTGTTTTCTTTGGTGCAATATGCCACACCCAGTCCAAGTTTTCCTCTGTGTGTTCTTTTTCTGTCCTAATGTTCCACCTTTAATGGAGATCATCAGTCGTGTTCTGTCCTAGATGTAAACCACAGCTTCCTTAACCACTCATTTGATGCCTACATCTGGGTTGCTTTCAAGTTTCGGCTGTTATAAATTCTGCTGCCGTAACACAGACGTACATCGATGTATTTGGATTTGGATAGGTGTGCATGTTTCTTTAGGATATACTCAGGAGAGGAATTGTAGAGTTGTAGGGTAAGTCCATTTCTGTAGTTCTGAGATGTCGTAGGATTGTTTCCCATGGGATTTGATGCAGTTTGCATTCCCATAAGCAGTAAAGAAGGCTTCCCTTTCCCCCACATCCTCAGCAACACTTGGTGTTTCTGTCCTTTTTTTTTTTTTAATTTTTTATTTAAGAAAGGATTAATGAACAAAAACATAAGGTAGGAGGGGTACAACTCCACACAATTCCCACCACCCAATCTCCATATCCCACCCTCTCCCCTGGTAGCTTTCCTATTCTCTAGCCCTCTGGGAGCATGGACCCAGGGTCATTGTGGGTTGCAGAAGGTAGAAGGTCTGGCTTCTGTAATTGCTTCCCCGCTGAACATGGGCGTTGACTGGTCGGTCCATACTCCCAGTCTGCCTCTCTCTTTCCCTAGTAGGGTGGGTCTCTGGGGAAGCAGAGCTCTAGGACACATTGGTGGGGTCTTCAATCCAGGGAAGCCTGGCCAGCATGCTGGTGGCATCTGGAACCTGGTGATTGAAAAGAGAGTTAACATACGAAGCCAAACAATTTGTTGAGCAATCATGGATCCCAAGCTTGGAATAGTGGAGAGGAAGTGTTAGGGAGGTACTCACTGCAAACTCTAGTGTACTTCTGCTTTCAGGTATATATTTTGCAGTAGTTTAGGATACGTGTGAACGTAAGCTCTCTCTCTCTCAGAAACTGGTGTATATCTAGGTTATGGGACTTTGTTAGAAAGTGAACTACCTGAGATGAAATTAGAGTGTACTATTAAAGGAAAGGTCTCACCCGAGTAATGAAGCTGAAGGGTTGTCATTCCACACGTGAAGTCTCTGGATACAGTCTGAGGTGAAGCATGTTGAGGTGGCCATCGTTGCGTTGGTTAGGTTGTGATCGGCGGATGCAATATTATTTGATATGGATTGGGAGACGCATACGGGAAAGTGGGCCCTACCCAAGGGTTCCAGGACTGGGGGAACTAGAGGCTCTATGTTTCTGTCCTTTCTAAGGTCTGCCGTTCTCAGAGGTGTAAACTCATGACGTATTGTTGTTTTTATTTGCATTTCTTGATGATCAGTGACTTTGAGCATTTTGTCATATCTGTGGAGCTTTTCATTATCTTCTTTGATGAAAATTCTTCCAATTTTCTACATTTTTATGTTGTTGTTATTGTTGCTGCTGCTGAGTTTAGTAAGTTCTTTTTATGTTTTCCAAGGGGCCCATGACCCAACTAGTTTTTGCCTGAGCCTGACATCCAATATGCAGGTGACCTAAACTATTGTCTGGGGGATGGTGTCACAGTTGGAAAAAGGACCAGAAAGCTGCATCAGGGAAGAGAGTAGCTCCCAGATATAGAAAAAGTATATAAATATTGTTGACTGTATACCCCATCGATCTGATCTGGGGCCCGTATTCAGCACAGAAGTCTATGTGACCTCTGCCTCCGTGTAGGTCTGAGCTCACATTCTGTGGTCACAGGAACATTCCAGGCTGCACTAATTTCAGGACCCATCTTCCTCGGGTGATAGGTAGTATGCTATCTGACCTCCCTTTGGAGCATGGGACATTCTGTACCATTGTTGATTCACATTGAGGGGCAGGTCCAATAGGAGCCCACAGAAGGGCCCATTATGTTGTTCCTGATGGAGATGACCAGTGACAGTGGTGAGAGGGATCAGTTAGAAGTTTAGGTCCATCATGTCTGTGTGGGAATCCCAGGACTCCCTGACTAGGGCCCCAGGTGATGGAGTGGCCTGGTAGTGGCTATAGAGTCATCATTCAAATATGCCAGTCTCTTGCCCTTATTCAGCTTTTGTAGTCTTGACTTTGTATGACGGGAGTGGGAGTGGTTGGGGGACGTGCAATAGAAGGTAGGTGAGGAGGGCGTCTAGGTCTAAGTAGAAACAGTTTCACTAGGTGCTTTGCGGTGTCTCCTTAGGTCTTTCTGCTTGCTTGCTGCATTTATTAACTCAGTGCAAACTACTGTGCACTTTCGCTTTAAGGTCTGTGTTTCTCTCCAGTTCTCATAAACAGAAGTTGAGAAAGAAGAACAGAAAGGGAAAGTCAAAGCAGAATAGGCCTGAGTTTGGAGTAGAACACCAAAGTAAAAATCTCTAGATGGAGGGTGAGGACAGATGTTCAGCTTTTTTTTTTTGCCTCCAGAGTTATCCACTGCGGTTTGGTGCCCACACTATGAATCCACTGCTCCTGGAAGCTATTTTTTCCCCTTTTGTTGCTCTTTTTGTTTATCATGGTTGTTATTATTATTATTATTATTATTATTATTATTATTGCTGTTATTGTTATCATTGCTGTTGAGCAGGACAGAGAACCCGATAGAGGATGGTAAGACAGAAAGGGGAAAGAGAACTGGGGGCTCCAACCGGATCCTTGCACTTTGTGTCACATATGCATAACCCTCTGCACTACAACTTGGCCCCTGTTTATGGCCTTACAACTCGTGGTGGCGCGAACCTTTGTGTGATTTTACAAATCTCACTTTTGGAGAGTCGGGCGGTGGCGCAGCAGGTTAAATGCACATGGTGTAAAGTGCAGGGACCTGAGTAAGGATCCCAGTTCGAGCCCCCAGCTCCCCACCTGCAGGGGAGTCACTTCACAGGCAGTGAAGCAGGTCTGCAGGTGTCTGTCTTTCTCGCTCCCTCTCTGTCTTCCCCTCCTCTCTCCATTTCTCTCTGTCCTATCCAACAACAGCAATAATAACTACAACAATAAAACAACAAGGGCAACCAAAAGAATAAATAAATAAATAAAATCTCACTTTTGGTGACATGATGTGGTTTTTTTTTTAGAGTCTGGTCAGAGACAGAATGTTTATGAATAGGAGACCAATCTTATATCTTAAGGGCTTTTCAAGGGATATTTGCATCTTCTTCTTATGTAGAGTAAAACATTAAGCTAAAGAACCGGGCACTTGATACTGCAGTTGCTGATCACGCTTTGATAACTCTTTTCCATGATTTTCTTTGCACTACCGCAAGATATTCTGAAGTATGTCTCCAAAATAAAATCCAAGCATCAAGAAGCTCATCTTCTCTTTCACTTCCACTAAGTCCCACATCTGTGATTTGTCACATAGATCATTACAAAAACCTTCTAATTTGTTTTCCTCATAGTAATAGCGTTGTGTGAGAATCACAGGAGTTCACAGACTGTCTATAGAGGGTATGCAATACATAAGAACTCTTTGTTTCTTCATGTCTCTCACAGAATTTAGAGTAACAAGTTAATATTTAATTCATTTGCATTTTAATGGGAATAATGCATCTTCTTTCTTTCTTTCTTTCTTTCTTTCTTTCTTTCTTTTTTTGCCTCCAGGGTTATCACTGTGGCTCGGTGGTAGCAGTACAAATCCACTGCTCCTGGAGGCTATTTTTTTTTCCATTTTGTTGCCCTTGTTGTTATTGTTGTTTTCATTGCTGTTATTGTTGGATACTACAGAGAGAAATTGAGAGGGGAGGGGAAAGACAGACACCTGCAGACCTGCTTCACCACCTGCGAAGGGACTCCCCTGCAGGTGGGGAGCCAGTGGCTCGAACCAGGATCCTTATGCCAGTCCTTGCACTTGACGCCATGTGCGCTTAACTGCACTACCGCCCAACCCCCAAGATTTCTTTCTTTCACTTTCTCTCTTTCTTCCTTTCTTTCTCTCTTTCTTTTTTACTATTTTTTAAATTTATTTATAGAAAGGACACATTGACAAAACCATAGTATAAGAAGGGTACAACTCCACACAGTTCCCACCACCAGAACTCCGTATCCCCTCCCCTCCCCTGACAGCTTTCCTATTCTCTATCCCTCTGGGATCATGGACCCAGGGTCATTATGGGATGCAGAAGGTGGAAGGTCTGGCTTCTGTAATTGCTTCCCTGCTGAACATGGGCATTTTTTAAAATTTATTTATTCCCTTTTGTTGCCCTTATTGTTTTATTGTTGTAGTTATTACTGTTGTTGTCGTTGTTGGATAGGACAGAGAGAAATAGAGAGAGGAGGGGAAGACAGAGAGGAGGAGAGAAAGATAGACACCTGCAGACCTGCTTCACCACCTGTGAAGCGACTCCCCTGCAGGTGGGGAGCCAGGGTTTGAACCGGGATCCTTATGCCGGTCCTTGTGCTTTGCGCCACCTGCACTTAACCCGCTGCGCTACAGCCCGACTCCCTGAACATGGGCATTGACAGGTGGATCCATACTCCCAGCCTGTCTCTCTCTTTCCCTAGTGGGGCAGGGCTCTGGGGAAGCTGAGCTCCAGGACACATTGGTGGGGTCATCTGCCCAGGGAATTCCGGTTGGCATCATGTTAGCATCTGGAACCTGGTGGCTGAAAAAAGAGTTAACATGTGAAGTCAAACATGAACTAATCATGAACCTAAAGGCTGGAATATTTCAGATGAAGAGTTGGGGGTCTCTGTTTTGTAGATATTTAGTAGACCTATTTTAGTTATATTCCAAAGGGCCTGTGGCTATTCTAGTTTTGTTTTTTCTTTCTCTCTCTCTGCCTGTTCTTTCTTTCTTTCTTTCTTTCTTTCTTTCTTTCTTTCTTTCTTTCTTTCCTTCTTTCTTTATTTTTGCCTCCAGGGTTATTGCTGAGGCTCAGTGCCAGCACTACAAATCCACTGCTGCTGTTGCCACCCCCTACCTTTTTATTGGATAGGACAGAGAGAGATTGAGAGGGAAAGGGGAGGGAGAGAGGGCGAGAGACACAGAGACACCTGCAGACCTGCTTCACAGCTTGTGAAATGCCCCCCTGCAGATGGGATGAGGGGGCTTGAACCAGGATTCTTGCATAGGTCTTTGGGCTTCAATGGATGTGTACTTTACCAGGTGTTCCTCTGCCTGCCAGCCCCCAATCTTCTTTCTTTCCTAACTGACATATCGCTTATTACTTCCCAGCCTTTTTTTTGTGGCCTCATCTGTATCTTTCCTCTTGTCCTTTCCTCCTACTTTCTCAGGATTATTTAAGTTTTAAAGTGTTATTAAACTTGTAATAAAAGTTAATATTCGTTTGTCAAACAAACACTGTCATTTATTTTTTTTTCTTTATTGGGGGATTAATGGTTTACAGCCAACAGTAAAATACAACAGTCTGTACATGTGTAACATTTCTCAGTTTTCCACACAATTCAAACCCCACTAGGTCCTCCTCTGCCACCATGTTCCAGGACCTGACCCCTCCCCCACCTCAGAGTCTTACTTTGGTGCAGTACACCAAACCCAGTCCAAGTTCTGCTTTGAAAATACTATCGTAACAATACTCAGCTCTATAGTCTTTTATTTTACTGGAATGTAATAGTATGTATTTTTTTATTTTGTATGATTTTCTTTGGAATTGGGTTTATTTTTCCCCTGCAAAAATCTAACACCTCTGAAGCACACATATGCATATGTATGCCAGTGCTTTTCCTTCCCCCAGACTTACTTGCCTTCAGCTGTCTACTTACTTACTCGACAGATAAAGACTTCAATCTTTAGTCCCATCTCATAGGCTGTTATCTCTTTGGCTTCCATTGGCGAAAGCAAATATTAGAAATATTATAACTTCCTTTGTAGCTGTCCTCTGTGGAGGCAATACTCCTAAATATCATCTCCTGTTTTATTCCTGAAGATCATCATCTGTTTGATAAATCCTAAAGCTAGCAAAAATTTCAGATACTTCATGTCAAGAATATCCTGTATTTTTTTCTCAATTATTATTTTGTTTTGCTAGTGATTTAATAATTATGGATAATATTGTGGGATAAGAGGGGTACAATTCCATACAATTCCCACCACTAAAGTTCCATATCCCCTCTCCTTCATTGGAAGTTTCCCTATTCTTTATCCCTCTGGGAGTATGGACCAAAGTTTTGTGGGGTGTAGAAGGTGGGCGGTCTGGCTTCTGTCATTGCTTCTCTGCTGGACGTGAGCATTGGCAGATGGATCCACACCCCCAGCCTGTTTCTGTCTTTTTCCCTGGTGGGGCAGGGCTCTGGGGAGGTGGGGTTCCAGGACACATGGGTGAGGTCCTCTGCCCAGGGAAGTCAGGCTAGCGTCATGGTAGCATCTGCAACTTGGTGGCTGGAAAGCATTAACATATAAAACAAAACAAATTGTTTAATAATCAGGAACCTAAAGGTAAGAGTATGTCAGATGAGATTTGGGGACTTCATGTTGGAGGAAGCTAGGAAGTCTATTTTAGGTATGTTTCAAGGGGCCCGTGACTTTACTAATTTTTGCCTGAACCCGACAGCTAACATACAGGTGGGCTAAAAGTATTGTCTGGGACAATTGTGTCAGAGTTCAGAATAGGGCTAGAAAGCTGGATCAGGGCAGAGAGACGCTTCCAAATATGGGGAAAGTATATTAATACCCTTAACTGTAAATTCCATGTCTATTGGATTATATCTATGGACCTAGGGCCCATGTCTATTCATATTCAGCACAGGAGCCTGTGTGACCTCTGCATCCCTGTAGGTCTGAACTCACATCTCTTAGTCACAGCTGGGAACATTCTAGGCTGCTCTCCTTTCAGGACCCATCTGCCCCGAGTAGCAGAGTATGTTGACCCAGCCTCCCTTTGGAGAGTGGGGCAGTTTCTACCACCGTTATTCTCCATTGAGGGCAAGGTCCTGTAGAGGCCCACAAGAGGGTTTATGAAGTTGTTCCTGGTGGAGATGACCAGTGATGGTGGAGAGAGGGATCTCTTAGAGGCCGAGGCCCCTCATGTCTGTGTGGGAATCCCAGGATTCTCTAACTAGGGCCCTGGAGGATGGGGTGGTCGGGCAGTGACCAAAAGGGCCATCATTAAAATGTGCCACTCTCTTGCCCTTATTCAGCTTTTTTTGTCCTTACTTTATGTGACAGGGTTAGACTTAGAGTGGCTGAGGGACGTGTAATAGGAAGTAGGTGAGGAGAGTGTCTACTTCTAAGTGGAAACTATTTGACTAGGCACTTTGTGCTGCCTTTTTAGGTCTTTCTACTGCTTGCGGCACTTATTGAGTCACTGCAGACTTTTGTGCACTGTTACTCTGAGGTCTATATTTCCCCTAATTTATGGACATGTGCACATGTGCCCTGTTTCATGGGGCCCTGGTCCATATCTCGTTTCTGTGGCTTTGTTAGGAAGTGCACCACCTGAATGGAATTAAGAAGTCTATGAACTAGGAAAGATTTCCCCAGAATATTGCAGTTGGAGAGTTGACATCCCAGGCATGGCACCTCTGGACACAGTCCAAAGTGGAAGATGCCTGAGATCAGTGGGTGCAGCATCAAATGGTGTGGGTCAGGAGAGCGTGACGGGAGGAGATGAGCAAAGCCTCTAAAGTTTCAAATGCAGGTTTTATAGAGAATGAGGGAAGTTGCTTGCTGTCTTTGAGTTTAAGAAGGCAACAGATTATTATTGATTTTTTAAAAATATTTTACTTATTTAATTTTGATATATATATATATATATATATATATATATATAGAGAGAGAGAGAGAGAGAGAGAGAGAGAGAGAGAGAAACACAGAGAAACACAGAGAGAAACAGAGAAACACCAGAGCACTGCTCACCTCTGGCTTATGGTGTTATGGGGATTGAATCTGGGATTTTTTTGGAACCTCAGGCACAAGAGTCTGTTTGCATAACCATTATGCTATCTCCCCCACCATTATTATTTTTGATGGGTAAAAAGAAAAGTTATGATTAGGAGTGAGAAGGGCCTCTGGGACTTGCGCATACTACAGCTCCCCAACTCTCCCTTCTGTATGCAATTGGGCAGCACGTCATTTTCAAGCATTTTTTAAATTTTTATTTATTTTTATATTTATTTAGTTTCCCTTTTGTTGTCCTTGTTTTTTTTTTTACTGTTGTTGTAGTTATTATTGTTGTTATTGACATCATCGTTGTTGGATAGGAGGACAGAGAGAAATGGAGAGAGGAGGGGGAGACAGAGAGGGGGAGAGAAAGACAGACACCTGCAGACCTGCCTCACCACCTGTGAAGCGACTCCCCTGCAGGTGGGGAGCCAGGACTCGAACCGGTATCCTCATGCTGGTCCTTGCCCTTTAAGCCACCTGTGCTTAACCTGCTGCGCTACCTCCCGACTCCCTTTGCAAACATTCTTTCACACACTCTTGATGCACAGAAGTGTTCCTAATAGGTACAGTAATCCCATGTTTTGCAAGGTCTCCTGCTGGATGATCAGTGAAGTTCACAGTGTGCCCCACCCAGATGTTGAGAGAGAATTCCTTCATCTACAACATAAAAGGCATTTACTTTTCTTCTTCTTCAGACTTCCTCTGTAGGAACCTGTTACAGAAATGTAATCCCTGTTAAAATCACTGTTGTATACCAAGACTGATGTCCTTGGTTTCCCCCATCTCCTGTCTTTGACACACTGTGAAGGAAGTTTTCGCAAAGGTCATGTTCTTTATGTTATCATGTGGAATCTTCCTACTGATGCCGCCCTTAAGGTAATCCTATGCAGATTGCCACTTTACCTTAGGCAGTCTTTTAGCTCCCTCTCAAAACTTTTGTCTATTTCTCAGGATTTCAAAATAAAATTAAAATAAAATTAAATCACAATAAAACAAAATAAAGAAGAATTTAGTTAGGGTCTCTCATACAAAATAGGTAGCGTAGCAGTCTAAGGCAGAGAACACTATTAAGTGGTTTATTCTTTTGTTACTCTTCCTTGTATGCTTGCAATATCCAGAAGGAAACTGGATTACTCTGCGTCATATGTTTAAAAGTTCTTTTTTTTTTAAATATTTTATTTTATTTATTTATTCCCTTTTGTTGCCCTTGTTGTTTTATTGTTGTAGTTATTATTGTTGTTGTCGTCGTTGTTGGATAGGACAGAGAGAAACAGAGAGAGGAGGGAAGACAGAGGGGGGAGAGAAAGATAGACACCTGCAGACCTGCTTCACCGCCTGTGAAGCGACTCCCCTGCAGGTGGGGAGCCGGGTTCGAACCGGGATCCTTATGCCGGTCCTTGTGCTTTGCGCCACCTGCGCTTAACCCGCTGCGCTACAGCCCGACTCCCCTGTTTAAAAGTTCTTAACAGAAACCTTAAATAACTATTGAAGGAAATAAAGAGAATAAAAGAAGGTGTGTCTGTGGGACTGGGTCTTGATGCACCTAGTAGATCATGCATGTTGCAGTGACCAGTCTGTTTCTGCCTCCAGGGGGAAAGCTTCACAAATCCTGGGACAGTGCTGTAAGTGTCTCTCTCCTTGCCTATCTCTGCCTTCCCTCTTGATTTCTTTGTTTTCAGGAGGTAAAATATTTAAAAAGGGGAGTCAGGCGGTACCACAGTGGGCTAAGAGCACTTGGTGCAAAGCTCAAGGACCGGCGTAAGGATCCCGGTTCGAGCCCCCGGCTCCCCACCTGCAGGGGAGTCGCTTCACAGGCGGTGAAGCAGGTCTGCAGGTGTCTGTCTTTCTCTCCCCCTCTCTCTGTCTTCCCCTCCTCTCTCCATTTCTCTCTGTCCTGTATAACAATGATATCAATAACAACAGCAATAATAACTACAACAACAGTGAAAAACAACAAGGGCAACAAAACGGAAAATAAATGTAAAGAAATTTTTTTTAATATTTTAAGAGGAGGAAGAGGAGGACCCGGAGGAGTAGAAGGAGGGAGGAGAAGGAGGAGAAATGTGTAACTCTGGGAGCTGTTTCTGTTGGTTTGTTTTTAGTTTTATAATAATGTTGTAGTTTTGCCATGGTGCTACATCCCTTTGGGAAAGACCTAGATATCTTTCACAGTATCTGCTTCGTCATGGTAGTTTCCAGAGAACATTGGGGGCTTCTGTGAGTCAGTCACAGCAAACTGTATTTCTATAAAAGAGACTTAGCTCACCCAGAGACATGCAAGGATCCCTGGAGAAAATGGCCTCTGGCTAATCTTCCTTTTGCTTTTTATCCTACTTCCTGTCTCTCATGGAACAAGTGTTTCATTGGTCCATTTAAATAATCTGCTTTTCCTGCTGGTTCTCTGCTTCCCAGGTGTTTTACTTCTCTTCCAACATGCCTTCTACTCTTTGACTTCTGTGCTGGTGGTGAATAAACCACTCTGGAAATTCTGCAGACAGCCCTGAGCTTCCCTAGACCTAATTGTGCCTCTAAAAAAAAAAAAAAAAAAAAAAACATCCCTTTACTATTTTTAGATTAAAAAAATGATTTTCGGATAGAATAACTTTTTTTTTTTCTTTTCCAGGACACTCTGGAAAAGTGTTGTTACACATATAAGATCGACTCACTTGAATCTTGCAGAATTTCTTCATTTTAAACTCCTCAGCTCTTTCTTTGATTAGATATCTGACCATCCTTCCACTCTTTCTCTCTGTATCGCTCTCTTATTAAAAATAAATTAAAAAAATTAAAAGGCAGTCATTTTTTTTACACATTTGAAATCATTTATTTTCAAATTTGTAAACACATCAGTAAATAGTTTACATATTTTATATTCCAGGACAATTTCTTCCATATATATGATGTCTTCCGTTTCCATTTACCTAAACACAGAGGCTTTTAATTTGTTCCCCCCCCCCATTATCCTAGAATATTAAATCATCCAACAAAAAGGAACTTGCTTCAAGAAATAATTATCATAGTTCAAGTCGTGAAGTTAAAAACGGTTCATTTACTTTCTGGGCTTGAGATTAGCTTGAAAAGCAATAGTTCCAAGTTGAGTCAGATTTTTTTGTCTAAAACAAACTGATCAGATAGTAATTGAAGGGGTGCTAAGTGCTGATCCTTGATAAAGAGTAAGCTTTTGCACAGTAAAACAGAATGTAGCTTTACTTTGATACTCACGTTCTGTCTTCACCTTTTCATCTTGGGAAAATAATGACTTACATGGCTTTTCTCACATGCATATGGTTTATCTTTCCAAGATAAGTGCTTGCACAGCATTCCCACTGCTATCTGGAGTCCTATACCCCTTAAGGGGTTCGAACCGGGATCCTTAAGCCGGTTCTTGCGCTTTGCACCACGTGAGCTTAACCTGTTGTGCTACCGCCCGACTCTGATGTTTTCTGAGAATAATTTTCTCTCCTCTAGACTCGTCCACTGAATCTCAGAGCCATTTTAGTGGGGACTTGCTTTAATTGTCCACCTGGCTGCTTTTAAAAGCTAACTCATACGTATGTTGAATTCATTCCGAATCCTCTCCTCTCTGCTAAACGATGTTCATACTCCTTTTATACCACGGAACTGCTGAGTGAGACCCTTTCCCATTATGTTCTTTCTCAGTCTCATCCCAGAAATACCCAGCATAAAACCCCACATCCATTTTCTCCTTTCTTCTACACCCTCATATCCAGACACACATACAATTCTGTAAGTTTTATCTGAAGACTATGCCATACTGTTTTTTTGTTTGTTTGTTTGTTTGTTTTTTGCATTGGAGAATTGTATTTCAACTCTTGGCATCATGATCTCTAAAACAGATCATTTACCTTCCAAATTGCTCTTTGTCCGTTTATTCTAAATTTCTCAGATCCAGTTTTTAACATGACTGCTGTTGTGGTCTGTTTTTGAGGGTAGTTGTGATTATAGTAGTCTGTGCTCAGACCCCTTCAGTTCACTTGCTATTTTATTTACATAATTCCTTTTTTTAAAATTTATTTTATTTTATTTATTCCCTTTTATTGCCCTTGTTTTTTTTTTATTGTTGTAGTTATTATTGTTGTTGTCGTCGTTGTTGGATAGGACAGAGAGAAATGGAGAGAGGAGAGGAAGACAGAGAGGGGGAGAGAAAGACAGACACCTGCAGACCTGCTTCACCGCCCGGCTGGAACCGGGATCCTTACGCTGGTCCTTGCGCTTTGCGCCACATGCGCTTAACCCACTGCGCCACCGCCTGATCCCCAATAATTCCAAATTTTTAATCAATACTCCCTTCCTCACTAGTTTTCTTTCATCTCCATTTTCGTCACTTGGAGATTTTTTCATGGATTATATCTTTTTTTTTTTTTTTTACTTTTTTTAAGCATCTTTATTTTTATTTTTTATTTTTTATTATCTTTATTTATTGGATAGAGACAGCCATAAATCAAGAGGGAAGGGGGTGACAGAGAGGGAGAGAGACAGAGAGACCCCTGCAGCCCTGCTTCACCACTCATAAAGCTTTTCCCTTGCAGGTGGGGACTAGGGGCTCGAATCCGGTCCTTGCACATTGTAATACATGCGCTTGACCAGATGTGCCACCACCCAGCCCCCTTTCTTTCTTTATTAGATAGAGACAGCAAGAAATTGAGAGACAAAGGAGAGATAGAGAGGAAAAGAGACAGAGAGACACCTACAGCCCTGTTGCACCGCTCATAAAGCTTTCCCCTTGCAGGTGGGGACCGGGAGCTCGAACCCAAATCCTTGCACACTGTGACATGTGCACTCAACCAGGTGTGCCAGCACCCAGCCCCCATTATCTCTTGAACCGTATTACTTGCATTGAGAAGCGGCTTCCTTGCGACTCCTTATTTGAACTCTAGGCTAAGCCCAGCAGCAAAGTCAAACTTTTTTCAAGTCATGTGTTAACATGTGTGATTGACAGAAGGGAGACACTGCAGGCAGGCAGCACTGCTTCAGCACTCTTGCCATTCCTCCCACCCTCACAGGTGGGGACTAGGGGCTTTCACCTGGGTCCTTGCTGATGGAGACGTGTGTGTGATAGCACCCACTCCTGAAAGATAGACTTAGTGAAGAGTCGATACAGAAGCTGGAATTTTCAGATACCCTGTGAAGAAGAAGAAGCTGTGAGGTTATAAATGTTACATATTATTAATGTTTCACGTTGACACACCACTTTTGCAACTGAGAAGAGATAGCGGTGGTATATGAATATTCTCTGTATCCGCAGACTCACAGATTTTAAGCTAAGTTCTAGAATGTCACCTCCTTTGCATAAGGAGAGTAAGCAGAGTTCAAGTAAATGTCTGGTCTAGACTCAATTTGAGAAGACTCTTGTGTTTTGGAAATAGAACACCTATCAAGTACTTCGAAGTCAAACAGACCTCATCATTTTAAAGAGGAGCAGAAGTAGTCAAGGGAGCATTAAAAACTAATGTGTGAATAAATGAGGTGGAGCAAAAAAGATTTGAGAAATGAAAAAAAAAAAACCTTTGGAGTTCATGTGGCAGTAACGATTCTAGATCAAAGTAATGGGTCATTCAGAAATAGCATATAATCAAAAGTGATTTTAATCAGGTTTTTAAAAAGCTTGTTTAACCTTTGAAAATGTAGCTTTCAGTTAGCCTCAGAGCTTTCTGTACTCTCAAATACAATAATATGAACACCCTGGAAAGATAGAAATTTCATGCTGCTTGAGCCAAGGTTCAAACCCAGCTCCACCCAAATGTAGGTAAGCTTGGGTGCCGTGTCCTCATTGTATGATTTTGTGCTCCTTTATCTGTCTCTAATCGAAAACAAAGGAATGAAAAAACAAATATGTATGAATCTCAAGGTGAGGTCAGAAATTCTAAATTCCCATCTCAGAGTAATCATAGAAAATATAATAAAGGCTTACATAAAGAAAGAGGGAAAGGCATGGAATTCTGTGACTGTGAACTTCAGTTTCAATTTGTGTTCTGTATAAGTACTTCTTTCTGTTGTTTGTAAAGCAGGAGTTTCTCTGAAAAAATAAATAAATAACATGGAGATCATTTTCAACAATGTTTTATTGTTAAGATATGCATTTATTTTTTTCTTATGAAAAAGAGAGAATAGTGGATCAGGGAGAAATTGAAAGAAAAGACCAACACAAAATCCCACATCCATTTGTGGGGAGAGTTCAGGTTCTGGAAAAGGAAGACAGAGGACCTCGTGGGGGTTGTGTTGCTTTGCGGAAAACTGAGAAATGTTAGGCATGAACAAACTATTGTATTTACTGGTGACTATAAAACCTTAATCCCCCAATAAAGGGGAAAAAAGAAAGAGACAGACAGACAGAATATTGCTCAGAGCTTGTCATAGGCTGGTGCTGGGACTTACTTAGTTCTGTAGTCTCTGAGATCCTGAGGGATTTCAGTTGGTGTCCTAACAGTCTGAGATATCTCCACATCCCTTGCCTGTGTTTCTAACATTGAATTTATAAATATTACCTGTACTTGTGTATTTGCTTTTGTTCATATATATGAATGCATCCTTTGCAGTGTATTTCTGGGTTTACCTATAGGTGTTACTGCATGTTCATGGTATTATCGCAGGTTATTAAATGCAACATTTGGTTGCCTTTGATTTAGGGAGTAAGGCCGCCCCAAGGGGAAAAAAAGAGAAGGTAATTAATCTGCCAACACCTGGAATTAGATTTTACTAAGATTCTAGCTGACAAAACCCTGGTCATCGTGGGACTGTGTATGCCTATGATGTGAGGCCGTGCCTGTCCTTGCCGTGAGTCCAGTACTCGGCCTGACCAGACTCGTTGACCGAGATGGAGCTGTGTCAGAGATGGACATTCTGTCCCCTTCTTTCTGTAAGTTTTTTTCTCAATCTGCTATAATTTTTTATTTAATATAGGTTTACAGTCTTGTAGGACTGTGGAAGTCTGATGTCACACCTACACGTGTAGACAGACATGTGGTCTATAAAGACATAGCATATTCTCAGCACACCCAGACCAGTGCCACCACACCAAAGAGAAACCTCGGCCTGTTCTCCCGTGTCCTGCCCCATTCCTTCTGCAAGCACCACCAGAATGGGTTTATTTTTTTCGTTTTTTTTTTTTTTTTAGTAATTAAGAGATTCACATGAAATTTCACCTCTAAGTGGAACCACCAGTAGTTGACTTTTTTCTTATGTCTAGTGATAAAAAGAACAAAGACATATTGGGGGGGGGCTGAGTGGTGGCGCACCTGGTTGAGCACACACGTTACCATGCGCAAGGACCCCGGTTCAAGCCTCCAGTTCTCACCTGCAGGGGAAAAGCTTTGCGAGTGGTGAAACAGGGCTGCAGATGTAGACTGTCATATCTCTCTCTCTCTCTCTCTCTCTCTCTCTCCTTCCCTCCTTCCCTCCCTCCCTCCCTCTCTATTATCCCCTTCCCTCAATTTCTGGCTGTCTCTATCCAATAAATAAATAAAGATACAAAAATTTGGTATGTAACACCTTAAGTTTAAGATATGCAACTTGTTGCTTTGATGGATTTGTAGATCTCAGCCCGATCCCTCCTGCCCCCTCTAGTTCAAGGTTTTGGTTTGGCAGTTCTTTCCCCCTATACTATATAATACATACATACATACACACCTACATTCACATTCAGTCGTGTTTTCTGTTCAGCTGTCGTCTCCCCACATAGAAAGAAAGTCAACGATGTGCAAATGAGCAGAGAGGGAAGGTAGAGGGGCAAGGTGTAACCCCTCTCTTTGACAGTACTGGAACATGTTGGTAAATGTGATCCTAGCTCTTCCTCTGTATAATAAGGAGAATTGAGTGATTCTTACGCTTTCCCACTGAAGAGGATTGCCCCAAGAAAAGAGAAGTCAAACAGAAACCATAGGGAGCTGAAAAAGAGAGACTCAACTCCAGTCAGTTTCCTAAAGTAAGGGGCTAAGAAGTGGAGAGACTCTATGGGGACTTTGAACAATTCCCACAAACCCTCCATGAGAGGACCAGCATCGAAAAATGTAGAAATACAGGCTTCTTGGCTACATCAGTGACTTCCACAGTCACTAGCCATAGGGAAGCATATCTAGTGTGTAACATAAGACAAGCCAACCATTTTTGTTTCCAGTCACTTACTCTTGCCGTTGCTAAAATGCCAGGATTTAGAAGACGCTTGTGCAGAACATAACCAAGGGCAGAGTCTACTCCTGGTCCTCTTCACCCATCCTGAGATGATGGGTAGGACGATTCTTCATCAGAAAGGAGAATCGAGTATTGCCACGGAAGGGCTGAATTTTATAACTGCAAGCAGTCTGAACACTGTAGAATCTGGGTGAGGCAATGCTTCACTTTAAAAATAAACTTTGGCGTACATGTAATAGGAAACAATGAATGCTATTTGCTCAACAAGAATGGAGAGGGGAGTTCAGGAAGATGGATCTGATGCCAGAAGCACTTTTATTTCCTGCATGTGTAGACTCTCTGCCCTGCAGATGAATCGCTGTATTTAAAGGTTCACTGCTTTAAAATAGCTAAAATCACTTATCTGGTAGTTTATAAAAGGATATTAGGCTGTGAGGATTTTAGAGCCCAGCCAGTGAAATCTAAAGGTTAGAATAATCCTAGATGAATTCTGTCCAGGGGCTCATTTTTCACCAGTCTACTCAGTGTTCAAAGTGTAGGTGTATGTACCTGTCCATGTGCAGGAAGGAACTATGTCCCATGTCTAGTTGAGAGGAGACAGGTACCCTCAGAAAGATCAGGAGGCCCAGTAGGTGAGGCTTCAAAAAAAGATTTGTTCATCAGGCTGATAAAATGCTCATTAACAGGGTGTCGCTTCCCCATGTGAGCGACTTGGGTTTGAGCCTGCTTCCCACCATGGTGAAGGAGGCGCTCTAACTCTTTACACCTCTCTGTCTCTAGCTGAAAAAGAAAAAGAAAAAAAGAGGGGGGGGGGAGTATTTGGTTTTTAAAAGGAGAAAAAGAGAGAGACAGAGAGAGCAGAGTATCACTCAATGCTGACATTTGCAGGGCTGGGATTAGACCTGGAGCCTTAGATCTGCATGGCTTTGATGTGGTACCACGGAGCTGTCTCTTCACAGATGAGGAGTCTACATTCAAATGCCACCTTGACGTGCTGAAGATGGAGCATTGAGAAATAGATCACCTGGTAAAGATGGTGTATGGGAGGAAGGAAGGGAGGGAGGGAGGGAGGGAGGAAGGAAGGAAGGGAGGGAGGGAGGAAGGGGGAAAGAAAAGAGAGAAAGAGAGAGAGAGAGAGAGAAAAAGAAAGAAAGAAAGAAAGAAAGAAAGAAAGAAAGAAAGAAAGAAAGAAAGAAAGAAAGAAGGAGAAAGGAAGGAAGATGAGGCTATAATTCAAGCTCCAGTGACATAAGAGAGCAAAAATGAAGGAGTCATGGATGGTGGAGTGGTGCTGAAGAACTTATCTCTCCCTCTCCTCTGCCCCTTCGTTCTTTATCTGTAAAAAGGAATAAAAAATTAGACTGGGAGGCCACTTAGCAGTATGACCGCATTCCTGGGGGAGTCAGTTCCTAAAAGAAGAAAAATTTTTAAATGAGAAAGAAGCGGATATATGCTTATTACTTGTGCACTTTCCATGTAATCATGAAATTTTTACATCCCAGAAAATTCTGATATATGTTATTCTATTTTGAGTCATTTATTTCTAAGGTCTAATCAAGAAATCTAGTATATCATTTTTCCCTTTTATGATCCTTTGTATAGTATATGACTGTTGTGACATACCTTGTATGTAAAGAATACTTCCATAATATAAGCAATACCCAGTACCACCTGCCCAAGACAGCTGCTTCCGTGGTGATGGATCTGGTGTGTCTTGTGAGAGTCTCAGGCACAAGGGATCTTATTTTTGTCTCCCCCACCCACTACGCGATTCCCCACCTGCCTGCACTCTTTACCCTACTTATGACTTTGGTCCACAACTGAATTTAAAGCGACCAAATGTTAAAAATAAACAACTTAAATAATGGAAAATAATCTGTAATACCATAAGTTCAAATACAAAGAATAATAGCAGCATTGTCTAGCATCTTCTGTCAGGTTGGTCCTGTGTCACTCCAGGCCCTCTCTCTTACTGTCTTGAAAGAAGTTAAAACGGTAAGATGGGAAGTGGGGAAAGATACGAAGTAAGATTCAAGTCGTTTGTTTCTTGGCATAATATGACACTAGTTTTGAAAAAGTCAGCAACTAGTAAGTGCCTTACAAAGGAATTACCATTTATTTGTATGGACAGTCAAATTAGCTTGTGTTTAACTTGGTTAGGAAATGCTGACTCTAGAGACTATGTGAAAAATATATCCATGTCCATGAATGTGTGGCATTTTGCCTGGCTTATAATGACTGAACATAAAACAAGAAACCCTTTCTTCCTATAGTGATAATAAGAAAGAACACAGTTTTTAAAATACTGTGTTTTCTTAGGGAGACTCAGGTATAAGTGAATAAAACTTGTTTATTTATATTTATTTTTTCTGTAGCTTCATGTTTCAGTAATGATTTGTGTCAGTCTTTGTTGCATGTTCTTCATGGCTCCTAATAGTCTATACAGAGCAGAATTTAATTTCATAAGCTAGTCAGAATATTGGTGTGGCCACGTGTAGTCTCACTGTGCTATTAATAGCTGTAGTCACCTCTCAGTGTTGTGTGTGTGTGAGAGAGAGAGAGAGATTGAGAGAGAGAATTTTCAGAGTGGAAAGCAAAACGAATTAATTATTTACTGTTTAAGTAAATGTGATACCCTATATAAGTTTTTATTCAACTATTTTTTAAATTTTATTTATTTCCCTTTTGTTGCACTTGTTTTTTTTATTGTTTTATTGTTGTTGTAGTTATTATTGTTGGTGGTGTTATTAGATAGGACAGAGAGAAATGGAGAGAGGAGGGGCAGACAGAGAGGGGGAGAGAAAGACAGACACCTGCAGACCTGCTTCACCGCCTGGGAAGCGACTCCCCTGCAGGTGTTGAGCCCTGGGCTCGAACTGGGATCCTTACGCCGGTCCTTGTGCTTAACCCATTGCACTACCGCCCAACTCCCTTATTCAACTATTTAAAATGAGGAGGTTTCTGTCTAGAAGATGAAAGATTCTCAGTGTTTGTGTGAAGAAGAGATGAATCTTCAGATGATGCAGTCGTCATGACCTCAGAGGTAATTGCTGGGCTTTCTGTAGCTCCCTGTGCAGTCACTTCTTGCTTTTGCGCTTACTAGTCCTGTTTGCTCCAGGGAGACAACTGTCCTGTTTCGTTTTGCTTTTTCCTCTAGTGTCCATTATGTTATGCCTTATTTTGGCAACAAAGTCAATTATTTTTTAAAATTTTTTAAAATGATCTTTATTGGGTAGAGAGCCAGAAATCGAGAGGGTAGGAGGAGATTGAAAGGGAGAAAGACAGAGAGACACAGACAGCTCTGCTTCACCACTCATAAAGCTTTCCCCATGCAGATGGGGACTGGGGACTCGAACCCAGGACCTTGTACATTGTAATATATGCACTCAAACAGGTGTGCCACCCCCTGACCCCTCCAAAGTCAAATCTTTTTCTGAAGGCCTATGTACTCTGAGAGAAAGCATTATAGGCTAAGACCCAATATGAGCCCAATGTGTGACTTTAGAATGATAATAACTGGAAGATGTGTGAGGACAGAGAAGTAGCTCAGCACAACCTAGCATGTGTCTGCAGAGGGGCCATCGTAGCCGTCAGCTGTTTTCTTCCTGACCAAACTGTGTAGGGAACTGTTGCTGTTCCCTTGCTGACGTCTCTCAGTTGAATTCCTCTGGCTTCAGCTAATTTAATTTCTCACCAGCAGGTATTGCTAAAGCATGCTGTACACAGATTTTCTCAGCTTTGATAGTACTGAAAAAAATCAAGATATGAATGCTGTTCTCTCTATAAATAGTAACATCCATCTAGTATTCTATGTCTTTTTAAATTCCTCCTCTCATCCACATAATTTCAATTTGTAATTTCAATTTCCTGATTATTTGAAGACTGATTAAAACATACACATGAATTTGGGAATGTGCTTTAATTCTTAAGACATCACTCTTGCTGCAGAGAAATACTCAGTAAACTGTCTCTCTCTGTCTCATTCCACCTACTCAGATTCTCTCTGTCTCAATCCAAAATACATAAAGAAATAAAATATTAAAGAATATTGATATGTCTTTTTTCTTGTCAGTATAAAGGTATTTTTTGTTACCAAAGAATCCAACCATCACGTAGGTAGGTTAATAATAGCTCTGAATTTCTTTTTCTCTTAGTAAATAGATCAGTAACAGGCCAGTAGCCTTTCTCTCCTGGAAGAATACCTGCATTGCTATGTATTCAACCCAGGTACTAGCTCAATGCCCCACCACACTGAAGCCAGGCTCAGTACTGTGGTTTTTCTATTTATCCATCCATCTTTCTGT
This sequence comes from Erinaceus europaeus, assembly GCF_950295315.1. Lineage (NCBI taxonomy): Eukaryota > Metazoa > Chordata > Mammalia > Eulipotyphla > Erinaceidae > Erinaceus > Erinaceus europaeus. Next base: position 82,261,622 of record NC_080177.1, read on the forward strand.
CTGTCTGTTTTTCTCCTTTTGTCTTAAAAAGCCAGCCCTGGCCTATGAAGCCTTGTCTGAATATATATATATTCAGTAAAATTTATTTTGTTTCCAATAAGCTGTCTCAGGAAGACATTCAGGCATTGATGAAATGGAATTAATTCAGTTATCCTTTACCAATATCCAATAAATATTTCAGGAGAATAATATGCACAAAAAAATCAAGATTTACAGATGTATAATGAAAGCTCTTTTGTTGGTACTAAGATATGATTTAAAATAGTCTTTAAAGAACTCTGGTACAGCACTTGGAGGCATGAATATTTTCTGTGTACATCAATAATGGATATAGTTTTTCCCTTTCATCCCTTAAGTAGGGAAAGTTGTAATCTTGCCATTGTATTATCTTCTAGGCCAGCTCAGAGCCAAAAATGTCATATCCTTCAGAGGTCTCGAAGGCTACTAAAATAATTCTAAGTGCATAATATTATTATTTAAAGTTTTGCATAATTCACTTTTGTTGATATTAAATGTTTTGATAATGTGCGAGATTCATTTAGAGTACAAAGCCTGGCGTAGAACTTTTTTATTCAATTAAACAATCTACTCAGTTCCAATGAATATTTATTTTTGTAATAGAAAAACTCAAGATAAATATATAGGTTGCTTGTTTTGACCATCTCAACTTAAATTGTACTCCAAAGTGTTAGTAGCAAAGATATCTAATCAATAGTATCTGTGAAAATATGTGGCAATATGTAAATAAAAATGGTTTCTACACAGTGTTAAATATATGACTGCATAAGTAAACTTGAAACATATCACTAACTAAGTAAATAGAATTGCAAATAACTATATACCTCTTTTAGGATATTTCAATCATTTAACAAAAAAACAGTAGAGAGACTATGTAAAGATGACATCTCTTATTGTTCTTCCAAGAAAGCCAAAATAGGAACAAGATTCCTGGAAGCAAATATCATAAGATAGAAGAAAAATATCTTTTCTAGCTGAGTTCTAAAGTTGCGACCATGGAGACACCTTAGTTTGACCCTTCAAGGGTGATAGATCTCACTGGCTAAGTCTGCTTCTGTGTGTGTGTTGGGTCTGATGCAGAGCCACAGCTGACACTGGGCACTTTATATCATTTCCTTATTCAGTGATAGGCTTTAGAGATTTATTCATGTTTGACATAGACCAGCAACTGATGTAGACAATTTCTTAACGAATCCTCTCCTCATGGTCCTGTGAATATTTGATTAGGGCTGCTATAGTGACTGTGAATATGCCAATTATATTCATTTAAAAATTATTTTATTGGGAAAATAATGATTCATAAGACTGTTGTCACCTGGACACTTCTTCTTAGCTCCTGTGGAAGGTATTAGCATATCTCACTTTGCATCCATCTGTTCACATCCTTCTGTAGATATATTCACTCGTTTATCATGAGTATGTTAGTGTTGTTTTATATCATGTAGTAGATAGAGTGGAGCAAGTAAGTATATCCTTACTAATGCTATTTGATATCTATGTAGCTGATTATTAGAAGCTCCAGTAGATACTATTAAACACAGACATGAAAATTCACATTAAAATCAGTTAATAAACTAAAACAAAGGGGAAGAGACCAGAGTACCTCTTGATCACATTCAGTGTCAGGGATTGAACCTGGACTATGATGCATGCAAAACGTTTGTTTTGCCCTCTGAGCCACCTTCCTGGCCTGGCAGACAAGCATGAAGCCATGTTGTATCTATGCAGATTGCATGATGAGTATAGCCAACACCCAAGCATATGTTCTCTCGCTAGTCAGAGCCACTATCTGAGTCAGCACATAAATTACAGAAATCATTGACGAAACAGTGACATGCAGTTCTGTTTTACTCATGTGTTGCTCATAATATAAGCAAAAAAAATAAAAGCATATATGCTAGAGTCTCATTGATTCAACAGTTTCAAATTAGTTTACTTACAGCAGGAGGTAAAGTAACCTCTTGTAGATACATTGATTGTAGAGAATTCTCAATATCTTTAGTAGAATTTGTGCATTGGATGCAGTGCATTTTAACATCAGCAATTATGATACATTTTATATGCACTTAACACTCATGCATTTATTTTTCAGAGTGAAGTCTTTATATATTTACCAGCACAGAACATATAGGACTAGTTAATTTGAAACTGATTGCTAAAATGTTAAGTGTTCTCTTAAATGGCTAGATAATATTTCATTACCACGAGGAATATGTGAAAGCTTTTACTTCTCCATATTTCTGTAACAGTTGACGTAGTCATTCTTTTAAATTGTAGTCATTTTAGTTTTTTTTTTTCTTCCAGTATTTGAATGTGATTTTCATTTGTATTTCCCAGTTGGAAAATATGCTAAGCAAGTGTGTGTGTGTGTGTGTATGTGTGTGTGTGTGTGTGTGTGTGTATGCATGTGTGTATGAGTGTGTGTGTAATTGGCATTTTGAATGTATTCTTGATTGGCTTGCTTGTACCAGATTTTTATTCTACTTTTAACCCGTTTAATTGGAGAATTCAGTGTTACCAGGTACAACCACTATATTCTACACTAAATCCTTGGTCTTCTTCATTTGATTCACAAGGGTTTTGATGATGTGGTGAGGTGCATACTCATATAAGTTACTTATTAAATAATTGAATTATTGCATTTGTAAATTTATTTTTATTGGGGGACTAACATTTTACAGTCAACAGCAAATACAGTAGTTCTTACATGAATCACATTCCCCAGTGTTCCACATAACAATATAACCCCCACTAGGTTTTTATTGCATTTTAATCAACTATTAGGAAAAACACTATTGATAATAAAATGTATTACAATACAAATATAGCTATTATAAGTCCCTTCTTCAGTTAATCCTCTTTTTTAATATTTATTTAGTTATTTGTTCTCTTGTTGCTCTTGTTGTTTTATTGTTGTAGTTATTATTGTTGCTATTGATGTTGTTGTTGTTGGATAGGACAGAGAGAAATAGAGAGAGGAGGGGAAGACAGAGAGGGGGAGAGAAAGACAGACACCTGCAGACCTGCTTCACCGCCTGTGAAGCGACTCCCCTGCAGGTGGGGAGCCGGGGGCTGGAACCGGGATCCTTAAGCTGCTGGTCCTTGCGCTTTGCTGGACTCCCAAGTTAATCCTCTTAACTTCTACAGTGTAATACACCCTTGATGAGTCAATAAATATTCAATTCACTTAGTTAAAATATTCGAGGATTTAGCATAGAGTAATCAGGCAGTTTTATTAAAAACTATTTTACATGAAGGCTACACTTTAATCATCATACTTAATGAGTAATTATGTGGTATATGACTGATACTCCCATCCCTGCCTCAAATTAGACAGTGAAGCTCTACAGGGTGGAGAAAGAATTAGTGACTTCCATGTTGACCATCCATGTCTGATCTTTCAGACACCATGTGTGAGACATGCAGTGTGTGCTCATTACAGGATGACTAAGGGATTATCAAGTCCTGGGCGGAGGGGCTCTGTAAGTCAAGCTCTCCACAGAAAGGGGAATCAACACTGAATAAATTTCATTCTCACTCAAAGAATTTCTGCACTTAAACAAAATGTTGCACATTCAAAACACTTGTATTTAAGCCAAATATACATCTTCACACATTTATTTGCTAACACATCATATTGGAATTTCTTGGAGTTGCGGTCAGTATGAGATTATGTACCACACAAAATCACTTACTGTCAATAAAGTAGGAACAAGAACACAAGTGCAACATACAATAAATAATTTGTTATACAGCTGATATTTCATCTCTTTGTTCTCTGAATTTATTTTAGTGAGAATTTCACTTTCATTATCTTTTTTTTAAACAAAAACTTTTAAAAAATATTTTTATTTATTATTGGATAGAAATAGAGAGGGGAGGAGGAGACATAGAGGGAGAAAGTCATAGAGGTACCTGCACTCCTGCTCCACCACTCGTGAAGCTTTCTCCCTGCAGATGGGGACCAGGGGCTTGAACCTGCAACCTTGTGCACCCCCATGTGTGCGCTTAACCAGGTGCGCCTCCACCTGGCCCCTTATTTTCATGTCACTTCAGTCTGCCATAGTATCATCAATTGTATGTCTCTCTTCTGGTCCGATGATAGTAAGCAGTCCGGTGGCTTGTACTCTGCATCTTCCGGATCTGCTGTTTCCTTCCTGAAAGGCATAGCAGGGAAGATAGTAGCTGTTCCTCCGGGTGCGGGGGGTGTTCTGTGCAGTATCTCAGGACAAATAAGTGCCACTGAAGTGTTGTGAGATGCACATAGCCAGTGCTTCCGTAATAGTGAAGAGACAAGTGGATGGAAAAGGAGAAAAGTGTCTCCTTTATCTACTTTGAAGAGGAGAAAAGTATCTCTCCCTTGTCTTTGCTAACAGCTTTAGTATTAACAAGTGCATTCTTGAAAGTTGCTTATTCTAAAAACTTGTTTCTTTCTCCAATCAAGTTTGTGTTTATTTTGGAGCCAGGTGATGGAGTGCCCAGTATAATTCACACATCACCATGTCTGAGGACATAGGTTCAAGCCCTCAGTCCCCACCTGTAGAAGGGAAGCTTCACAAGCAGTGAAGCAATGCAGGAGGCCTGCCTGCTTTCTTTCTTTCTTTCTTTCTTTCTTTCTTTCTTTCTTTCTTTCTTTCTTTCTTTCTTCCTTTCTTTCTTTCTTTCTTTCTTTCTTTCTATTTCTCTTTCCTTCCTTACTGTCTTTTAATCTTTATTGAAAAAAAAAAAAGTCCATCAGGAAGCGGTTGTGTAGTCATGCAAGCACTGAGGCCCAGTGATAAGCCTGGTTAAAAAAAAAAATTAAAGAGACTTAAATTAAAAAGATGAATTATTTCATATGTAAATATGTTGTGGTAAGAATTTCCCTGCTCTAGGGAAAAGTTTTGATGACATAGCTGTTGTCGCCAGCTCACTACTAGTAATTAACTGGAAGGACTCAACTTTAGGAGCTGGATGAGTTGTGCAAAGTAATGACACAGAAGAAGAGTTTTTATTAGGTCTGTTTAAGGGGAGGTTTAATCTTAACTTCTGAATTAAGTTCTGAGAGATGCACTGCTTAATTTATATAGAAGGAGAGAGGCAGGCTGGGAGTATGGATCGACCTGTCAACGTCCATGTTCAGCTTGGGAGCAATTACAGAAGCCAGACCTTCTACTTTCTGCACCCACAGCCACCCTGGGTCCATACTCGCAGAGGGATAAAGAATAGGGAAGCTGCCAGGGAGGGGATGGGATACGGAGATCTGGTGGTGAGAACTGTGTGGAGTTGTACCCTTCTTATCCTATGTTTTTTGTCAGTGTTTTCTTTTTATAAATAAATAAATAAATAATAATAATAATAATAAAAGAAAGTTCTTGAGAGGTGATTATTATAGGTATATCTTAAATATACAGATTCAAAATCAAATCTCTCTTCAAATATAAAAAACCAAGGGGTAAAAGCCTGGGCATTTGATGAAGTTGCAAAGAGTGTTTAGAATTCTGCATTATACGCTCATACAAAGATGACCTCATATGAAAATATAAGATTCTGGAAGGTCAAAGGCATGTTTAAAGGTTGTTTTACAAACCTGGATTTAAATTAGATAGATACAGTTATAGAACATGGAAACATGTGTGGCATTTATTTTATTTTCTGAAGCTGTTCAATGTGAGGGTTATTTCATAAAAATTACTGTAAATGTTTATTTTACTTTGATTTTTTAAAATAGATTGGACAGCTTGCAATATCAAATGCCATACTGAACCTGATTAAAAAAAAAAAACAACTTACATCAGATAGGCAGTCTATTAGAACTGCAAAATCAAGTCTAAGGGTTTGGCATTCTCAGGTCTTTCCACAGACTTAATAAACAAAAAGTGTCAGTATAGTGTACATAGAAAAGATTAGAAATTAGAATTTCTGATTTGGGGGGGAGTAGTTTCTGAGGAGTTTTTAGAGCTTTCTGTATATGTGATTATGTTCTCTGCAAACAATAATAGTTTAGCTCTTTCTTTCCAATTTTGATTCCTTTGATAGCTCTTTCTTGCCTGGTTGCCCGATTTTGATTCCTTTGATAGCTCTTTCTTGCCTGGTTGCCCTGACAAGGACTTCCGGGACTATATTTAACAATGGTGGTAAGTATGAACTTCCTACATTAGTTCCAGAATTTAGGGAAAAGAGGTCAGCTTTTCCCCACTGAATATGATTGTAGCTGTGAGTTTGTCATATTTGACCTTTATTGTGTGGGAGAATTCCCAGTGTCATCTATCCTAAACAGATGTTGAACCTTGTCAAATGCCTTTTCAGCATCTGCTGATATAACCATGTGATTTTTGCCTGTCTTCTTGATATTGTGCATTCTATTCATTGAGTTGCATATGCTGAATCATCCCAGCACTGCTGGGATAAACCCCTCTTGGTGGATTATTCTTTTCATATGTTTTTGGAGTTGACTTGCTAAAATTCTGTTGGTGATTGTAGCATCCGTGTTCATTAGGAATACGGCCGCCATTTTCTTTTTTGGCAGAGATATTTCTAGCTGTGAACATCACAGTGATACTGTTTTTGCAAAATATATTTTGCAGTGCCTCCCCCACCCCACGTCAGCAGTTGGGAGTGTCTGAGTCTTATCAAATGTACGAGTGAATTCACCTGAACCTCATCTTTTATTCCTGGGAAGACATTCAGTCACCACTTCAATTTCTGTGTGACTTGTAGGCCTGTTTGGCTTACCTACTTTCTCATGGATCAGGACAATGACTCTACGAATGTGTTAGTTTCATCTTTATTGTCCAATTTATTGTTATAGAGAAACTCATTCTAACATGATCCTTAGTATTTATGCATCATCAGTTGTAATTTTTAATTCTCATATCTGATTGTTTTTTTTTTTAAATAGCTCTCTCACTTTTATTTTTGGTAAGTCTTGCTAGTGGGTTATCTCTTTTATTTGTCCTTTCAAAGATTCAGATCTTGATGTCATTGACCTTTTGAGTGTTCTTGTTGATTTCTGTATCTTTAGTTTCTCCTCTAATGGTGATGATTTCCATTCTTGTGTTGATATTTCAGTCTCTTTGTTATTCCTTATATTTTTAAAAAATATTTTTAATATTTTATTGATTTATTAATCAATGAGAAAGATAGGAAGATAGAGAAAGAACCAGACATCACTCTGGTACATGTGTTTCCGGGGATTGAACTCCGGGCCTCATGCTTGAGAGTCCAGCACCTTATCCACTGTGCTACCTCCCGGACCACTGTTCATCCTTTTCTAACATGTGCATCAACCAGCTGTCCCACTTCCTGCCCTTACTCCTTTACCAGTGGCTTCAGTTGTGACGTCCCATAGTTTATTTATCATCTCACTTCTGAGTTATCATGGGCCTGTGTTACTGACAATCTCCCTCTCAGTTTTAACTACAGCCCATAGAATCTAGAGGCTTGTCTCTTCACTTTTGTTGTTTTCCAGATTATTTTTAAATTTCTCTTTTGATTTCTCCAATGACACTGGTGGTATTCACAAGCATGATACTAGGTTTCCACAGTTTCAGACTGAAAAATAAATGTACATAACATGCTTTTTTCTATACACAAATGATGGCCCAGAGGGGAGACTGATGAAGGAAGCAATCTGATTTAAATTAAATTGTCAAGGTAAAATACCTTGGAGTGAATCTAACAAAGAAGGTGAAAAGACCTCTGTAAACACTTTAAGACATTGTCAAAAGGAGTGGGAGAAAGTTCCTGGTTCACAGATTGGAAGAATAAATACTGTTAACTGACCACCATACCAAAAGAAGTCTATAGATTCAGCACAATACCAATTGAAATTCCAATGGCTTTTTCCGAGTAAGTTTAACAAATTTTCCAAAAATTTGTATGAAACCACAAAAAATAAACTAACAAACAAAAACACAGAAATAGCCAAGCACCGGTGAGAAAAAGAAGAAATGGAAGTAGTATGCTCCCTGGCTTCAGCTTGTACTACAAAGCAATAGTTTTTATACCATTGTGATATTGGAACACAAATGGGTATGCAGACCAAGGAAACAGAAAAGAGAACCCAGAAATAAACACACACACACACACACACACACACACACACACACACTCACACACACTCACACTCACACACACACTCACACACACACACATTCACACTCACACACACACTCACACACACACACACTCACACTCACACATACACTCACACACACACACTCACACACTCTCACACACACACACTCACACACACACTCACACACACACACTCACACACACACTCACACACACACTCACATACACACACTCACACACACACACTCACACACACACTCACATACACACACTCACACACACTCACACACACACTCACACACATACACACTCACACACACACACTCACACACACACACACACACACACACACACAGATACTTCATAAATGACAAAAGGATCAAAGCCTTCAGTGGGGGAAATAAAGTTTCATTAACAAGTGATGCTGGAAAACTCAACAGCCAAATATAAAAGAGAGACTAGAATCAATGACCGAAGCCAGACCTCCCACCTTCTGCACCCCATAATCACCCTGGGTCCATACTCCCAGAGGGATAAAGAACAGGAAAGCTTCCAGGGGAGGCGCTGGGATGTGGAACTCTGGTGGTGGGAATTGTGTGGAATTTTACACCTTTTATCCTATGATTTTGTTGAGATTTTCTATTTTTTTATTTGATAAATACATTAAATCAAATAATAGAAAGTGAGACTAGAGGAGCACTCAGCACTATACACTGAAATGAACTCAAAATGGATCAACAGCTTGGTCAGACCTACAACTAGACAACACAAAGAGAAACACTGGCAGAACAGGTACCTAACATCAAAGACATATTTGGAGAATGGATGCGATGAACAAGGGAACGTTAAACAAGCATAAAGACATGTGTAATGCACCAGATTAAAGGACTAGGGGGTGGGGGGGGACTCTCAGGTCCGGGTACCTCATGGTGGAGGAGGACCTAGGCTGGGGTGAGAGTGTTTTGGAGAAAAATGAAGATCTTCACACATGTATCAACAACTGTATTTCATGTAAACCACTAGCCACAACCCCAATAAAATTGTCAATAAAGGGGACTACGTAAAAAAAAAAAAAACTTATACACATCCAAAGAAAACACAAGGATAAGAAGGCGACCTAGTGAAATGGAGAAGATATTTGCATATCACACATTTGAAAAGGGATTAATATAAAACATATACAGCTCAACAAATATAATACCTAATAAAAATGGGCCAAGATCCTATTTTTTTAATTGCGTAGAGACAGAGAGAAATTGAGAGGGGAAGGAAAGATAGAGAGGGAAAGAGAGAGTCACCTGCAGCCCTGCTTCACTCACCATTCCTGAAGCGTCCCCTCCCCTCTGAAGATGGGGATCAGGGGATTGAACCTGGGTCCTTGCTTGCTGTAAAGTGTTCACTTAACCAGGTGTGCTACAATTTGCCCCCACAAATTATCTATTTATTCATTTATTTATGTAGATTATCAAAGCTCTGGCTTATGGTGGTGTAGGGGATTGAACCTGGGACTTTGGGGACTCAGGCAGGAGATTCTCTTTGCATAACCATTTTAGAGAGGTTTCTAAAGAAGATATACATATGACCCACAGACATATGAAAATCTTGATTCTTTTTAAAGATTTGTTGGATCCTTGCACATGGTAACCTGTAAGGTCAAGCAGGAGGGCATGCCATGCCCCCGACCCCATATTTCTATACTCATTTCTATTTTTTTTTTTTATTTGAGAGGACTAGTGGTTTATAGTAGGTAAAGTTTTGGGTACATGTGTAATATTTCTCAGTCCTAGCCTCGGTCCTCCTCCTTCACCATCATGCACCAGGACGTGAAAGCCGCCACCACCACCACCACCGCCACCACCTCTGAGTCCTTTACTTTGGTGCAAACATAACCCAAGTTCTAGTTTTCATTTCCCCTTTCTGTTCTTATTTCTCGGCTTCTGTCCATGAATATAATCATGCTATATTCATCCTCTTTCTGACTTATCTCACTTAGCGTGATTCCTTCAAGCTTTATCTCAGTAGAGGTGAAGAAGGTGAATTCATCATTCTTTACTGCCTGAGTAGTGTTCCATTGAGTATATAAACCACAACTTTACTGGTATCCCCTTGTGCTGCTAGGCTCTGTCTTAGGATGGGGTTCTGGGGGTTGAACCGGAGACATCAGAGCTTCTTGCCTGAAAGTCTTTTCACATTACCATTTTACTATCTACCCAAACCCTTCAGTTCAGTTCTTGTTGGTGTTTTCTTGAGGGTAATCAAAGGAATCAGTTTATTTTGCGGGGTGGGTGGGTGGGTGGGGTAGAATATGTTTATCTTGCAGAGTTTATATTACATTTGACCATATATGCTTAACTTATTCAGCTGATAATTTTTTTTCACAAGGAGCATATATTTATCTAGTACCAATGAAATAAATGGTCTGTCTGCAAAGATCCTTGACTCTAGACATGAATTAATTAAATGCTCCAGGTGACAGATAAAATTCTATCACAGCTCAAAAAAAAGCTACATTTAAACGCAGTGATCTTGAAAGGTGTCATGGAGGAAAAGACATTGAATCTGACACCCTGAGAATGAATGGGCTTTTGATGGGCAAGATGTTGAAGAAAGGGTATTCCAGAGCGAGAGAATGTAGGACTTACAAAGGCATGACCAGAAGTGACAAAGCTGATCTGGCTGAAATACAGAGCAGGAAAAGGCCATTAGTGGAATCTGAGGGACATACAATATCAGTGACAGATTGAGAAAAGCCTTGGCAATCATGCTGCCTATAGATTTCTTCTGCAGTAAAGTGGGAGAGAGGTGAGGTTTCTGAGCAGTGGAATGATGAGTCTAAGCATTTGGAAGTGGATAATGAGCCTGTTTCGGGGATTTGGAATGTGTGATATTCTAATAATGCTGAACTTAGCTGGCTACACTCTGGGTTGGCATGGTCTTCCTTCTGTTATCCTTTCTATTCCAGGCCCAGGGCAACACAACACGTGAGGACAGCGCTCTTCCACATACATGTGGAAGGATGTCCTCCATACAGAGGTGTTTTTCTCTGTTCCAATGGAGCTAAGTATATTTTTGAAAATTTTTTTTTAGTATTTACTTATTTATTTCCTTTAGTTGCTGTTTTTTTATTGTCGTTATTATCATTGTTGTTATTGATGTCATCGTTGTTGCATAGGACAGAGAGAAATGGAGAGAGGAAGGGAAGACAGAAAGAGGGAGATAAAAATAGATGCCTGCAGACCTGCTTCACCACCTGTGAAGTGACTCCCCTGCAGGTGGGGAGCCGGGCGTCTTGAACCGGGATCCTTACTCCGCTCCTTGTGCTTTGTGCCACCTGCTCTTAACTCACTGCGCTACCTCCCGACTCCCTGGAGCTAAGTATTTTAACCTCTTGATGTCCCATACAGGCTTCTACTCTGAAAGTTGTAACTCTCAAGGAAATTTAAAATATATACATCATGTTTATTTATTTATTGGATAGAGAAAGCCAGAAATCAAGAGAAGTGGGGAGGTGCAGAGGGAGAGAGACAGAGAGACACCTGCAATACTGCTTCACCACTCACAAAGCTTTCCCCCTGCAGGTGGGGACCAGGGGCTCAACCAGGGCCCTTGTTCCATGTAATATGTGCGCCCAGCCAGGTGTACCACTACCCAACGAAATTTTTGCCTAGCAAAACAAGCTCTTAATGGGATTTGGGTGGTAGCACAGTGAGTTAAGCACACGTGGCACAAATTGCAAGGACCAGCTCATGGATCCCGGTTCAAGCCCCCGGCTCCCCACCTGCAGGGCGGTCGCCTCACAAGCAGTGAAGCAGTTCTGCATGTGTCTCTCTCTCCCCTTCTCTGTCTCCCCTCTTCTTTCAATTTCTCTTTCCTATACAAGGACATTAATAACAATAATAATCACAACAATGATAAAACAACAAGGCCAACAAAAAAGGGAGGAAAGTAGCCTCCAGGAGCAGTGGATTCATGGTGCAGGCACCAAGCCCCAGCAATAACCCTGGAGGCAAAAAAAAAAAAATAATAAAGCTCTAACTATTGTTAGAAAACTGAATTGAGCATTTATACCTGTGTTTAATTCGACCTATTAGCTAACGTGTATTTTTTATTAACCTACAACAACCCAGAGGTCACCAGTACACCATCTCCAGTTCTGTTCTGTGTTTCCCCTTCTGTTCTTATTTCTCCATTTCCGTCCATGGATGAGATTATCCCATATTCATCCTGCCTTTTCTGGCTGATCTCACTTCACATGGTTCCTTCAAACTCCATCCAAGAAGAGGCGAAGAAGGTGAAGTCACCACTTTTAATAGCTGATTCGTAGTCCACGGTGTATAGAGCTCACAACTTTCTCAGCCACTCTTCCACTCATTGGAAATCACCAGGCCCAGCGTCCTTATTTCATGACAACTATCACGACGATATAAGAAACCATATTCAGGTCTACAGTCACACCACCCTGAACAAGCCCGATCTCATCTGATCTCGGAAACTAAGCAGGGTCAGGCCTGGTTAGTACTTGGATGGGAGAAACTATATTCAGGTTTTGCTATTACAAATTATGCCACTAGAAGGATAATCATACATAGTTCTTTTTGGATGGATGTTTTCGTTTCCATAGAGTATATCCTCAGAGGAGGAATTACAGGCCAGGTATCCAACGACATGTTTATTATTTAGAAACGTTTTGTTTAGGGGCTGGTTGGTGGTACACCTGGTTGAAAGCACATGTTATAATGCAAAAGGACCCAGGTTCGAGCCCTTGGTCCCCACTTGTAGGGGGAAAGCATTGCGAGTGGTGAAGCAGGGCTGCAGGTGTCTCTCTGTCTCCCTCCCTCCTTATCTCCCCCTTCACTCTTGATTTCTGGCTGTCTCTATCCAATAAACAAAGTTAAAAAAAATAAAAAATAGAAACATTTTGTTTATTTTTTTTTTTTCATGAAAGTGGGAAGGATACAGAGACCAGAGCACTGCTCAGCTCTGGTTTATAGTGATGGAGAGGACTGAACCTGGAACCTTGAAGCCTCAGGCATGAAAGTTATTTGTATAACCATTATGCTGTCTCCCCTCCCCCCATGTGTATTCCATTTTCATAATGATATGAATTATGTATTAACATCACTGCTTTCATTTTAAAGTTAAAATCCAAGACACATAAGCCTTTATTGATATGCTCAAGGCCCTATAGATATTTACAGAGTCATGTTTTATGGAAACCAAATCATTTAACGTGGAGCTTAAGACTCAGCTCATTCAACTACACTGTTTCCCTGGAATCAGGAAAGAGACAGATGTTTTCATTTCTGCTGTCTGTGTGACATAGGACACAGAGAAGTGAATTGGAACAACTCCTGGATCCAATCTTCTGAGATTTTGCTTTTGTAATACAGACACTAATTCATTTTTCCACCTTGAAGTAACCAATGTTTTTTTTAGTTGGTGGTTCTGCTATTTATATTTCTCACTCTGTATTTTAATCCATATTTTAACATTTTATCAATGTATTTATTGAATAGGTGCAGAGAAATCAAGGAAGGAGGAGACAGGGAGTGAAAAAGGGAGAGAATCTATAGCACTGCTCCACTTCTTGTAGAGCTTTCTCCTGGCAGGTGGGGAAGCCTGTGTGATTAGACCAGAACAAACAAGGGTGACGAGGGTCTAAGTCCCAGCAAGGAGTGAGGGATACAAGGTGTGAGAGTCAGGGGGGCTGGGCAGTAGCGCAGCAGGTTAAGCACACATGGCGTGAAGTGCAAGGATCCCAGTTCGAGCCCCTGGCTCCCCACCTGTGGGGAGTCGTTTCACAAGCGGTAAAGCAAGTTTGTTGGTGTCTATCTCTCTATCCCCCCTGCTCTGCCTTCCCCTCCTTTCTCAATTTTTCTCTGTCATATCCAACAACAAGAGCAACAAAATAGGAAAATTGGCCTCTAGGAGAAGTGGATTGGTAGTGCAGACACTGAGCCCCAGCAATAATCCTGGAGGCAAAAGAAAAAAAAAAATGGAAGAGTCAGAGTCAGGCTATGGCACAGCTGGTTAAGTGCAAACATTACAGTACACAAAGACCCAGGTTCGCGTCCCTGGCTCCCCACCTGCAGGGGAGTCACTTCACAAGCAGTGAAGCAGGTCTGCAGGGGCTGTCTCTCTCCCTTCTCTCTTCCCTTCCTCTCTCAATTTCTCTCTGTCCTATCCTATTAAAAAAAAAAAAGAAAAGAAAAACAGCCTCCAGGAGCAGTGGATTCGTAGTGCCTGCACGGAGCCCCAGTAATAACCCTGGAGGGAAAAAAAAGAGAGAGAGAGAATCAAATGTGAAGAAAGTTTTATTTGATCTTGTGTCTATGAATATGCAAGTACTTTATATTAAGAGATGATCATTATTAGTTGACGATTTCAAACCGCATCTCTTTGAGCTAACTGTATCAAAGTCTGAAAGAGAAGCAAAAGGAAATATAGCACTAGGAACTCCATCTTTATCCTGACTATTCTCTGGGCGTTGTCTGTACTTTCCAGCTTCAGGGGTTACAGTAGACCTTCTCTGCTCTCTGCGGGGTCCTCTAGTTCATGTCATTTACAGACAACTTCATCAGAAAGTATCACCGCACCTCAGAGAAAATGACCCTTATAATCACCCATCAGTGTTCTACCACCACACGAAGCCTGATGTGATTTTCATGTGGTTTATACTTTATTGTTGTTGCGATTTCATTCTTAGTTGACCTCTCTGAGGTCTTGCTCTAACAAATGCTTTTCTGCTGTAGATTAATTCCATTTTTTATTTTATTTTTTTATTGGCAGGTGAATGGTTTACAGTACAGTTGTGTACGTGGGTAAAATTTCATATGTCAACTAAGATAGGCATCTGCAAAAAACACTCTCCCTCCAAGTAGGTCCGTCATGGAAGACCAGAACCTGAAGACCCCCCCACTCTGTCTTCTACCACTGTCGCTGTGCCCCTTCCTCAGACACTTTTGCTTTTGTGCAATACACCAAAACCAGTCCAAGTTTTACTTCATTTCTCCTTTCTGTTATCTCTTAAATTCTGCCTCTGAATGAAGGTACTTTTCTCTTTCTGGCTAATCTCAAGGATGGTAATTCTTCAAGTTCCATCCAAGATGAGGTGAAGAAGGTGGATTCATCATTTTAGTAGCTGAGTAGTATTCCATTATGTATATATCTACCACAGCTTTCTTAGCCATTTATCTGTTGTTGGACACCTTGGTTGATTCCAGTTTTAGCTACTAAAGTTTGCGTATGTTTCTTCAAATAGATATGTCTGACTCCTTGGGGTAATAGCCCCAGGAACAGAATCACCTGATCTTAGGGTAGGTAGAGTTCTCTGAACTTGCAAAGATAAGTGCTTTGGGAACTTGTAAAAGCTTCCTTTCTGTTTGTTTATTTGTTTGCTTTGTTTTTATTTTTTCTTTAAGCACTCTCCTTTTGGTAGTATAGGCTTAAACTATGCTAAAAACTCAAACTTAAAGAAAAAAATTCCGGTTTTGAATCGACATGTTTCTCTTATGTTTGTCCTTTAGTCTCTCCTTCAAAGCTAAAGTTTTCAGAGCACTCAAAAAAAAAAAGTCACTTTTAATTTTTCTTTTTCTAATTGGGAGGATGGTGTTGTATAGTACAGTTGCTGACTCGTGGGTATGATTGTTCATATTCCTTAACAGGTCCCTCCAAAATATTTTCACCCAACATGAGCCCTTTCCTTCCATCATTTACCAGGACCCCAATGTCTCAGTTCTCCTTCGCCCTCCCTCTCCCTCACCAGATCTTTCCTTTAGTGACATACACCACACCTAGTCCAGCATTCACCTTGTGCTCTTTGGTTTTATCTTTTCTTCTCTCCTCTATTCTCCTCCTCCTCTGTTCCTCCCTCCCCCCCCCGCCTCTCTCTCTCTCTTTATGTTTTTATGGGGGCGGGGAATTACAGGACTGAAGCTCATTTCAGTGTAGTGTGGGTTCTCTCTCTGTTTTTATTGGGAGGGGGATTACAGGACTGAAGCTCATTTCAGTGCAGTGTGGGTTCTCTCTCTGTTTTTATCGGGAGGGGGATTACAGGACTGAAGCTCATCTCAGTGCAGTGTGGGTTCTCTCTCTGTTTTTATGGGGGGGGGATTACAGGACTGAAGCTCATTTCAGTGCAGTGTGGGTTCTCTCTCTGTTTTTATCGGGAGGGGGATTACAGGACTGAAGCTCATTTCAGTGCAGTGTGGGTTCTCTCTCTGTTTTTATCGGGAGGGGGATTATAGGACTGAAGCTCTCATTTCAGTGCAGTGTGGGTTCTCTCTCTTTATGTTTTTATCGGGAGGGAGATTACAGGACTGAAGCTCATTTCAGTGCAGTGTGGGTTCTCTCTCTTTATGTTTTTATGGGGGGAATTACAGGACTGAAGCTCATTTCAGTGCAGTGTGGGTTCTCTCTCTGTTTTTATCGGGAGGGGGATTACAGGACTGAAGCTCATTTCAGTGCAGTGTGGGTTCTCTCTCTGTTTTTATCGGGAGGGGGAATTACAGGACTGAAGCTCATTTCAGTGCAGTGTGGGTTCTCTCTCTTTATGTTTTTATGGGGGGGAATTACAGGACTGAAGCTCATTTCAGTGCAGTGTGGGTTCTCTCTCTTTATGTTTTTATGGGGGGAATTACAGGACTGAAGCTCATTTCAGTGCAGTGTGGGTTCTCTCTCTGTTTTTATCGGGAGGGGGATTACAGGACTGAAGCTCATTTCAGTGCAGTGTGGGTCCAGATCTCAGATCCTGCATGTAGCAAAGCAGCACACTGTCCAGCTCAGCTAACTCTTCACCTCCTTTCAGTGTTTCTTAAGTTCCATCTTTAAGAGTGATCACCCAGTATTCATCTTCCGTCTTTTGGCTTGTCTCACTTCACATTTCTTCAAAATCAATCTAAGACACCTATCCAAAGGAAACTATATATACAATCTATGCTAGTTTAAAGTTGTAAACAACCCAAATGCCCAACCACAGATGAGGGGCAAACATACACTGTGAAGTACTACTCAACTGTTAAAAATGATGAAGTCATCATCTCCTTTGCCTGGTCTTGGCTGAATCTCTTTCCTTATTTCTTAAGTCCCACCTATAAGTGAAATAATCCATTAGTGATGTTTCTCCTTTTGGCTTATATTGGTTATTATAATTCCTTTAACAAATCTGAAAAGCTTCCCAAATGTCCATGCCACCCTGTGCAGGGACCATGCTAATCATCTTTGCATTATTCCAATTTTAGCATGTGTGTTGCTGAAGCAAGTTTCACTTTAAAACTTATCTCCAGCGGCCAGCCAGTGGTGCTCACGGCTGACTGCACACACGAGTATGTGTAAGCACATAGGTTCAATTTCCCTGACCCATCTGCATGGGAGAAGCTTCATGAGTGGTGAAGCAGTGTTGCAGGTGTCTCTCTCTCTCTCTCTCTCTCTCTTTTGGTCTTCTCTATCTTTCCTTCCTTTTCCATTTTTTTCTGTACTGTTAAATAAAAGAAAAATGAAAAAAAATGAAACATTCACCAGGAGACATAGATATGTCATTCAGGTACCTAGCCCCAGAAATAACACTGATGGGGGAAAAAAGAAATGACAAAAAAGAAGAAGGAAAAAAAGAAGCTGCAAAGTCTTATCTTCTTCATATTCTCCTTGTTCTTCTGACTGTTTCCCACCCCTGCACAAAAATTAATCAGTAGATATTTCTCTGTTCCTCTGCTGACTTTTTGTCCAGATAATCTATCTCTTGCCGCTAGTGGTGTGTTAAGATCTTATACTATGCTTGTGTTACTGTTAATGCCTCCCTGAATTCAGTAAGTACTTGTCTTATGTACCTGGGTACATCCTTTGGCCATTATGTAGTGTTGATCTCTGTCTCTGTTTACTTTCTTTACCCGAAAGTCCATTGTATTTGAGAATAGGGTAGCTGTCCCTGCCTCCTCCCCCCTTTTTTCTGATTATTAGCCTGGAACATCTTGTTCCAGCTTCTTACATTAAGGTTCCATTAACCTTTTCTGTGGATGTGTGTTCCCTGAAGACATATAAAGGATGGGTCCTATTCTTTGATACGTTTAGCTACTCTTGAATTTTTTCTGACAGGTTAGTTTAGGACATTCACATTTAGGGTGATCGTTAATGTATGTGGTTTACTTATGTCCATTCTGATTTTTGTTTTGAATTTGTTTTAAATTGTTGATTCTTTGCCCATTTGTTTCTTTCTGCCCTTTTGTGTGAATGGGCTTTTGTGATGAGTTCCTCACTGATTTCTCTTGTACTTTCTGTAAATCTCTGTTCCTTATTTTCGATTTTGGTGATCATAAGTGTAATAACTAACATAGTGTATCTAAAAAAGTCTTATTTAAGTTTGTCTTGATCAACTAACAGTTGATAGAACTGCTTTCCCCATTCTCTCCCTTCCTGTTTTATTGTTCTTTTAAAACAGCTGTGTTTGCGTGTGTGTGTGTTCTTAATTCTGGTCTACTGATGTTCACCTCACTTAGAACATGTATTCCTTTGCTTCCTCTTTTATTTCTTTTTTTAATTTTTTATATTTATTTATTTTTCCCTTTTGTTGCCCTTGTTGTTATTTATTGTTGTTGTAGTTATTGTTGTTGTTATTAACATCATTGTTGTTGGATAGGACAGAGAGAAATGGAGAGGAGGGGAAGACAGAGAGGGGGAGAGAAAGACAGACACCTGCAGACCTGCTTCACCGCCTGTGAAGCGACTCCCCTGCAGGTGGGGAGCCAGGGACTCGAACCAGGACCCTTATGCTGGTCCTTGTGCTTTGCGCCATGTGCGCTTAACCCGCTGCACTACCACCCAACTCTCTGCTTCCTCTTTTCTTATGGGTCTCCTTTCAGTCATTCTTGTAAGGTGGGATTGATGGTAGCAAATTCCTTTAGCCTTTGGGTATGTGTGGAGGCCTTCGTTGACCCTCATATGCAAGGATAATTTTCCCCCAAATAAGCTTTGTGGCTATAGTGCCCTCTCTTTTAGTATCAATTCTTTGTGTTTGGTCTCAGTCTGGAGCCCGCTGTCACTCCAAACACCATGTGCAAGCACCCACCTGAGATAGGCTCTTTCTGAGGGTGTCTCAGCTGTAGTTGGTGAATTTTGTCTGTCAAGTTTGATAATTGTCGATATTTGTCGTTTGGGGGAAGAGTCTGACCTGGTTGCTGTTACTCCATGGGCGCAGGTCCTGGAATCCACACGGAGATACTTTCTCAGTTGCTGGTTCATGCGTGCCTTCTAATTGTGTGACACAAGGCATTCCTTTTGAGATTTCTGCTGCCCTCAGCCTGCTTATGTTCTCCTGGTATCCCATACACTTCTGTGTTTCTCTAGAAAATTCTCCGTTAGAATAATGGTTCCTAAGATTTTAATGATGATTAAGACGAAGAACAACTAACAGTGCTATTTTGATAGGTATACTTCTGTCCATCTCTTTCAAACCTATCTCCTCTTTCCTTTTAGGAAAAAAAAAAAAAGCATGGGGCCAGGCAATGACGCAGAGGGTTAAGTGCACGTGGCGTGAAGCACAAGGACCCGCCTAAGGATCCCAGTTGGAGGCCCCCCTCACCTGCAGGGGGGTCGCTTCACAGGCAGTGAAGCAGGTCTGCAGGTGTCTGTCTTTTCTCTCCCCCTCTGCTTTCCCCTCCTCTCTCGATTTTTCTTCCTAGATATCTGGCTGTGAGAATGACCTGGACTCGTAGTCCTTGGAGTCAATTCTGGGACAACAGGACAAGAAGCAAGCAGAATAATTATACAATGGCTACATCATCCTGGTGTGTAATCCTTATGTTGTATTATAAATACCAGTTATAATCCACATTTTTTTTTTCTAACTGCACGATAATAGCTGGTTCAAAAATCCTGGAGAGAAGGTAGTGTGGGGTCAGTAATATGACTTATAACTGGTGTTTATAATACAACATAGGTATTACACACCAGGATGATGTATAATTGTTCTGCTCGCTTCTTGTCCAGTTGTCCCAGAATTGACTCCAGGGACTACGAGTCCAGGTCATTCTCACAGTTGGCATCACCTTGGCATCACCTTAGAACAAAGAACAAGGCCAGATGTCTAGGAAGAAAAACAAAGTCTCTACTACAGCCCAGACAACAAACATAAGTAGAAAGGTCTCAGGAAATTTAAAGGCGTAAGATGTTCTCTGTACAAAAAGTTTATTGGTGGTTTATACAAACAGTAATAAAGTCAACCCAAGAATACTATGATTACATTTGCCTTGTTTACACAATAAGTATAGATATTACAAACACTGCAGAGTTTTGAATAGCTGTGATTTCTGCTAGCAATTTTGCTTTTTGAATTTTCAATTCAAAGCATATGTTTATGAAGAACTACTCATATTATATACACCCAGAGATTTCAAATAAAAAAATAAATTCAGCAAAATAGAGAATACTGGAAGTAATCATTTTTCACATTTCATCCTGGACATTTGTCTAAAAGAATACATCAAGATATGTATTAGAGGGAGTCAGGCGGTACCACAGTGGGTTAAGCGCAGGTGGTGCAAAGCTTAAGGACTGGTGTAAGGATCCCGGTTTGAGCCCCCGGCTCCCCGCCTGCAAAGGAGTCCCTTCACAGGCGGTGAAGCAGGTCTGCGGGTGTCTGTCTTTCTCTCCCCCCTCTCTGTCTTCCCCTCCTCTCTCCATTTCTCTCTGTCCTATCCAACAACAACAACAACAGCAGCAATAACTACAACAGAGGCAACAAAAGGGAATAAATATTTACAAAAAAAAGATATGCATTATTTAACTAGCTCATAGCAATGTTCTTCTTTGTTTTAGTTAACCAAATGGCAGAAACTGTTTAAAATTAAATAGAGAAAGGGGTAATGTCTGTCTTCTATTTCATGTAAGAGGAGATAAGGAAAATGACCTGAGTGGCCTTATTTAGTTTATACTCACTGGTATTTTCATGGGAGGCACAAAATCCACTTCACCACCTTGCTTATCCAAAACTGCCTGGAGTGACAAGCAGTTAAGCAGAAGTTCTTTCACACGTAAGAGAGGAAAGAATACTTGACAAGTAAAAGCAGTAAATGGGGCCTGAGAGATAGCTCAGTGGGTAAGTTGCATGCCTTGACATGGAAGTAGTCCAGGGTTGCTTCCTGACGCCAGGTGGGGTTACCTTGGCGCTCTGAGAATCTCTGGTACTGTGATGTCTCACCCTCTCTCTTTCGCTGTCTCTGTCTCTTTATCTGAATAAGTGGACATCAACTTGGAATCCATGAAATTACAAATGCATGAAATGTCGGCTCTGAAAAAAAAAAAAAATGACAGACATCAACTGGAAAGTGAAATTTAATGTGCTTTGGATGAAGTTTTAGAAATGGGTATATCATTACTGCCCTTTTAAAAAATTCTGGTCATGACAGTTGCATCTTGCTTTCATGTCCTTTGACCTATTCTTGCTTGCTTTTCTTTTCACTGGCCCACTGCTCACTGCCAGTTTATGGCGGTTCTGGGGACAGCAGTGGGCATCTCTGTTTTATCAGTCATGAAGTCTTTTGTGAAGACCCATGAGACATTTGCCAGACCCGTTAATCTTTTTTTAACCTGGAACAGTACTGCAGAACTACCTTGATTTGCATACATGTTTAAAGTCAAGTAAATTTCTCTTTCATTTTTGGAAGATTTATTTTCTTTATTTCATATGAAATCATGAGATAGTTAAGAGAAAGAGAGAGAGCTACTCTGGGTGTCAAGAGTATCACTCTATTACCAGCAAGTCCTATATTCTACCAGCTGGTCCTTATAGTTCATGTTGGTGAAGAAATTTGTTGAAAGAGTGGAAAATTTTATTTCCATCAAGTTTTTAAATTTGGTTTAATGTAGTTCTACCTTTTATTTTTATGTTTAGATTTCATGCTTCAAGCTTTAAATGCCAAAGTTGTAGACAACATCCCTTTAATTAATTCTGTACTTCATTTATTTTATTTTGTTTATTTTAATTTTT
Organism: Erinaceus europaeus; assembly: GCF_950295315.1. NCBI lineage: Eukaryota > Metazoa > Chordata > Mammalia > Eulipotyphla > Erinaceidae > Erinaceus > Erinaceus europaeus. Next base: position 82,283,676 of record NC_080177.1, read on the forward strand.
TTAGATTTATTTATTATTGAGAAGCCTAGGTGGAGAGGGAAAGAACCAGACATCACTCTGGTACATGTGCTGCTGGGGATTGAACTCAGAACCTCATGCTTGAGAGTCCAATGCTTTACCTACTGCGCCACTTCCCAGACCACTATTTTAATTTTTTATATTTATTTATTTATTTATTTTCCCCTTTATTGCCCTTGCTTTTTTATTATTGTTGTTGTAGTTATTATTGTTGTTATTGATTTTGTCATTGTTAGGATGGAGAGAAATGGAGAGAGGAGAGGAAGACAGAGAGGGGGAGAGAAAGACAGACACCAGCAGACCTGCTTCACCATCTGTGATGTGACCCCCCCTGCAGGTGGGGAGCCTTGGGCTCGAACCGGGATCCTTACTCTGATCCTTATGCTGGTCCTTGTTGCACCACATGCGCTTAACCCGCTGCGCTACCACCCAATTCCCCTCTGTACTTCATTTTAAATGAATCTTTGCCAGAGTTTCTCTGCTCTGGACTGACTTTTTGCTTAAGTCTCATAGGACTGCAATACAGTGTTACTCATGATATTTCTCATCTGGAGTATTCAATACATATGAACCTAGTTATTTTAAACTATTGGCAAAAAGCTTTTCCTCAGTACTATAGAATCCTGAGTGTTTACCTAATTATTGGGGGGGTATAGAAACTTTTATTATCATATTAACTTAAATTTTTGGAAAATGATGTTGCCTTATAACATTATGTAAGTTTTGCAGTTCATGTATTCAAAAGAAGGGGAGTTGGCCAGGCATCGGTGTCTGGTTTGTCTCTGGTATGCAGTTTGTAGAGAAGTATAATGAGAACTGGAGAGATAGTATAATGGTTATGGAAATAACTCTGAGGCCTGAGGCTCTGAGGTCCCAGATACAAACCCCAGCACCACTATAAACTAGAGCTGAGCAATGCCCTGCTCTCACTTTCTCTCTCTTTCTCTCTGGCTCACTAAAATAAATATTAAAGAAAATCTAAGAGAATCCAGTTGAAAACTCCTGGAAATTGTTGAATAAGATAAGATAGCCAGTTGGCAGGCTACAAAATTAATGTGCAAAATCAGTGATATTCCTCTAGGCTAACAGTGAACTCGAAAAGAAATCTCTATCAGCAAAAGCTATCAGGTATTGAGGAATAAACTTTACAGAGGAGGTAAAAGACCATGGTAAGGCACTCTTTAATGACATGGAATGGGGTCAAGTAGAAATAAAGATGTAACCTGTGCTTGTGGATTGCAAGAGTTCATACTGTCGAAGTGAACATCCTACCCAGAGCCCTACAATGATTTAATGAGATCCCCCATTCAGGGTCGCATCAAAGGTCATCAAGGGAATAGAACAAAAGCTGTAACAGTTTATCTCCAAGATAGCTTGCATCACCACGATAGTCTTAAATAATAAAAAGAACAAGACTGGAAGCATCACACTTCAGTGTTAGCGAGCAAAATCAAACCATCATCCACTGTAAGGAAGCAAAAGATGTTTATTCACGAATTCGAATCTGGGCCGAGTGGTGACTGACAGCAGTCCACCAGCTCAACCCTGTACAAGGCTCAAACCACACAATTTATAGGAATTCAGACTACACTCAGGGAGGGGGAACATATCACCTTATCAACCTATATCCAATAACATGCTATAGAAAAACGTGAAATCCAATCATTTCAAACCTAGCAAAAAGCGTGATCCACACAAAGCAAAGTGCAGGCTGATTTCAAACATTGCAAAATCACACACCCAATAGAATCTAGCCAGGTAGGGTCACCACCGCCATCAGCTGCCCCCTCCTGGAAAATGGTTTCCTTGTGCAAAGGCCCTGATAAGCCTTGCCTGTATGCAGGGTCTTGGTAAACAACTGGTGGCTTACTGATTCTTGGTAAACAACCGGTGGCTTATTGATTAGATCCTGTTTTAAGGGGAAAGGGCAAGGAATTTTCCATCTCACACTATAAGCAGAAAAGCAACTATACTTAAAACTTTAAAACTACTGCATCTAACATTCAGGACCTCAGATTATACTACAAGATTATTTTAATCAAAACTTCCTGGTATTGAAATAAAAATAAACACACAGACCAGTGGAATAAAATTGAAAACCTAGAAACAAACCCCCAACACCTGCAGACAACTATTTTTTTTTTTAGCCAGACCAAATACTTTAATATATTTTTACAATCCATTTTTTTATTTGTAATAGTGCTTTACAGGATTTTAACATTACAGGGTTCCACAGTGCACCTACCCCAAAGGGTCTGCACCTCCTCTCTTCCCAGCCATAACCACCATATTTCTCATATATGTGTGTGTGTGTGTGTGTGTGTGTGTGTGTGTGTGTGTGTGTGTCTTTGTTGGTCTGTTTGCTTGCTTTACTGGTTGATTCCTTGGTTGCTTGCTTGGCATTTACAAGTTCCTGTGTTTAATTTCTCTAGACCCCACCTACAAGTGAAAACATCTAGTAAGTATCTTTCAACTCTTATTTTGTTAAACATAATCACCTACAATTCCATCCATTTTGGACAAGTCATTTCTTTTTTAATCGGACAGGTAGTTTTTTGTTTGTTTTTGTTTTATAATGGGACAAACGATTAAATGCAGAATAGAGAAACTTTTCAATAAACGGTGTTAGGAAAATTGGGTTTAAATAAACAGAATGAAACTCAATCACCACCTGTCACAGAGCACAGCAGCCCACTCAGAGTGGACCAAGTGCATGAGCATTGGAGTGGGAGTCATCAGATGCGTGACCTTTAATAAGCCGGAGCTGCTCAGGCTTGGCGTATGGTGGTGCCCTGGAGGACCTTTGGTGCTTCCGACTTGAAGGTCTGTTCTCTGTCTCCCCAGTCTTCTGCAGTCATCATTAATACAATGCACTTGTACTTTAAGCTATTTCAATTTACTTTAATGCGAGAGAGAGAGAGAGAGAGAGAGAGAGAGAGAGAGGGAGAAGCCACAGCGCCTCTCGGCTCTAGCACATGGAGTAGTGCTGGTCATGGAATCTGTGACCTCTAGACCTCAGATTTGAAAGACTCTCGGCTAACCCCACTTGAACTTGTTATGTTAGCCATCTTGTCATTTTACTTCGTGAAATACGGATAGCTGTACCTGCGTGTTGTTTCCTGAAGCAATGTCAGTTTTAAAAGTAGGAGCATCTAAGACTGAATAGAGTGGTTGTGATTAAAGAGATAGGGTAGTGGCCAGTGGACTTGGGACAGAGGAAAGAAGACTGCTTCCAGAGATGCGCAAGTTTACATATGGTGCTTGTCAAAATATTTCAGTAGGAGTGTCTGCCGCTGGAACATTCCACCCACACACATCCAGCATTTCAAAACACAGTTCATTCAAGTCTTCCTCTATGTGTGCATATCTTTTCTCTTGTTTTTTTTTCTTTTCTTTCTTTCTTTTTTTTAACCTTTTCAATTAGATTTTCTACTGGTGATAGTTTAACTACCTCAGTGCCCACAGATAGTTAACATAATAGTTATGCAAATTGACTCTCCTGCCTGAGGCTCCAAGATCCCAGGTTCAGTCCCCTACACCACCTAAGCCAGAGTTTAGCAAGCTGAGCAGTGCTCTGGTTAAAAACAAAACTAAAAAAAAAAAAAAAAAATGGTTCTACGGGGGCTAGATAGCATAATGGTTGTGCACAGAGACTCTCGTGACAGAGGCTCCAAAGTTCTAGGTTCAGTCCCCCACACCACCATAAGCCAGAGCTGAACAGTGTTCTGGTAAAAAATAAAATGAAAAGTTATATGTATTTCTAGATATCTGAATTATGTCAAGCAACATCTCTGCTGATCATCCTGTCTCCATGGTTTCCAGCTGTGCATCTTTAATCGCTATGGAAACATCCCAATAGCCTCTGCATAACCACAGAGAATAGTCAGTGGGCAGGTTACAATCCATGGGGAAACTACAGCCTAGTGGATACTGTGTCATCGCAGATGCAGACACTGATTTTCACAACGCCGCAGAAATTGGATTAGGTGCTAAATCATTTTCTGCATCCAGTACACTGATTAATGGCATTCAGATTTGTGTTAAAATAAGCGTGTGCCCTTCCCAGATGCAAAAGTCAAGGTGAGTTCTGAGCAGAAAGTTACCGTATTCTTGGAAATTGCAAGAAAATAGGTTCAGCCCCTGCTAGGTGATGGCAGGATAATGATTTCACTTTTGTGATAATGTCCCCTCTCTTGGACCTTTCTTGTCCCCCGTGTTTATTGAAATGTGATTATCCTGCAAGGAGATCCAGTAGAGAAATCTATCAGTTTTACCCAGGTTAGAATTCTATGACTAATATATTAAGACCTTCACAGACATTTCGGTTTCTTTGTCGTTCAATATTAACTCAGATATGGAACAAAAAAGATTCCCCCTCCCTTCCTTCTGCTGCCCCCCCACCCCCATAGTTTCCACAAATCATTGATGGAGTGAGGGCTGTGTAGGGTTCAAGATGATGTTGGTAGGAAACTCTGGTGAGGTACCCTAGTAATCTTTTTTTTTTTTTGGCAGGGGAGCACCAGGGTTATTGCTGGGGTTCTATGGCTGTGTGATTCCACTGCTCCTGTTGGCAGGCAGACAGAGAGACAGAAGGTAAAAGAAAAAGAGGGAAATAGAGATGGAGTTTCTGTCACTGTAGTTTCTTACAATATAGCACCAGGGTGCTACCGTTCCTGACACTTTCCCATACAAGATCTCCTAGGGATGCTGAGTGCTCAAACCCAGGTCCTTACACACAGTCAAGTGTGCACTCCAGTGGGTGAATTGTCTCCTGGTCCAAATAAAACCCTTTCTCTGAGATGCCCCTGATTTATGCTGCAGCACTTACCTGAGTGCCATCTGCCAGTCTCCTCTCCTGATGTGACTCCTTCAGTCTTCTGTCTCCCTTTTTTGTTCTCACACAGTGAAGTTTTACTAATAAAGCATAAGAACTGGCTTTCCCTTATCCTACTGTCTCTTGAAAATATATGTTTTAGAGCCCTCACTATGCATATTGAAAATGAACTATCATAAGTATCGGGGTTTCTTTCTAGACTCTCAGTTCTGTTCCACTGGACGGTGTGTCTACTTGGGCTCCATTTCCAGGGAGTTTTAACTACAAACGCCTTATAATAAATATATATCTGACAGTGTGGTGCTTTCAGTTCTCTTCTTTTTTCTCAAGATTGTTTTGGCGATTCTAAGTGTTTTCTGTTTTCAAACAAACTTCTGTAACTTTTGTTCTATTCTCGCTTAAAAAAAAAAAGTCAATGGGGACTGCATTAAATTCATACATTGCTCAGGCTAGGATATTCCTCTCAAAATGAGGCTGATAATTCTTTTAACCCATGAGCATTAATGTCTCCTTTGTATCTTTTGCTATCTCCTTGAATAGTGACTCATAGTTTTCAGCATACTAGTGCTTCATTTCTTTTGGTAAGTTCATTCCTAGATATTTTATTGATTGTGCTGCTATAGGGAAAAAGCGCTGATTTGTGAATCTTTGCTGCTTCAGGCTTAATGTTTGCATAGGAGAATACCATGGAGTTTTGTATGCTTACTTTACACCCTGACTCATTACTACTTTGCCTGATAATCTGCAGGATCTTTCTGCTGAAGTTTTAAGGTTTTTGTTTGTTTTTATGTATCCTATCATATCATCTGCATAGGCCCCTTAGAACATACCTAAAATAGTCTTCCTAGTTTCTTACCACCCTAAGATCCCTCCACTGCAGTTTCCAGTGGAGGGAATGGGGACACGGATGTCTGGTGGTAGGAATGATGCAGAATTACACTCCTGTTGTCTCGTAATTTTGTGAAACAATATTAAATCACCGAAACTATTAAAAATGAATTATCAAATCACTCTACTAAACAGATTATGGCTTTATCCCCCATTTAAACTATAACTCATAAAGACAAGGCCCTTTTGTGTTTTGTTTGCTTCTGTTGTTTCCGCCAGCAACTGCAGCGTGACTCCACTACTCTCAGAGGCCTTATGCTTTGTAAAATTTTTAAATTTAATTTATTTATAACAGAAACAGAAAATAGTGACAGAACATAGGATAAGAGGAGTACAACTCCACACATTTCCAACTACCAGAGTTACATATCCCATCCCCTCCCCTGATAGTTTTCCTATTCTTTATCCCTCCAGGAGCATGGACCCAGGGTCATTGTGGGGTGCAGAAGGTGGAAGGTCTGGCTTCTGTAATTGCTTCCCCACTGAACATGGGTATTAACAGGTGGATCCACACTCCCAGCCTGTCTCTCTCTTTCCCTAGTGGGGCAGGGCTCAGGGGAGGCAGAGCTCCAAGACACATTGTTGTCTGCTCAGGGAAGTCCGGTTGGCATCATGGTAGCATCTGGAACCTGGTGACTGAAAAAAAAATTATGAAATAAAGTAGAACAATTTTTTTAATAATCTGGAACATAAAGGCAAGAATATAGCAGATGATATTTTGGAATCTCCATTTTAGAGAAAGCTAGTAGGCCTATTTTAGGCATATTCCAAGGGGCCCATGACTTTACTAGTTTTTGCCTGTGCCTCACAGCTAACATGCAGGTGGGCTGAAGGTGTTATCTGGAGATATGGTGTCAAGGTTGGAAATAGGACCAGAAAGCTGGATCAGGGAAGAGAGTAGCTCCCAAATCTGGGAAAAGTATATAAATACCATTAACTGTAAACCCCAGCAATATGATCTGGGTCCCATATTCACTGCAGGAGCCTGTGTAACCTCTGCACCCCTGTAGGTCTGAGCTCGCATTCTATGGTCAGGGCTAGGAACGTTCTAGGCTGCACCCATTGCTGGACTCATCTTCCTGGATTGGTAGAGGATTTTGGTCCAATCTCCCTTCAGAAAATGGGGCTGTCCCAACTGTTGCTGAGCCACATTGAGGGAAAGGTCCTGTCGGGGTCCACAAAGGGTCCATTATATAGTTCCTGATGGAACCAGTGATAGGGCATTATTCTTTTGATAGATATTCAGAGATATATAGGGAGAGAAAGTCAGACAGATAGACAGACAGAGAAGAACTGGCAGCACTGCTCCAGTTTCTGTGAAGCTTCCCTAATATAGATGGAACCTGAGGGGTTGAACTCAGGTCCTCAGGCATGGTCACATGCGTGTTCAACTGGATTTAACAAGTATTCTACCCCCCAAACACTGCCGTTTTAACTAGTTTATATTTTAAATGTAGGGAGGCAGGTGGTGGCATAGCAGGTTAAGTGAACGTGGTGCAGAGCACAAGGACCAGAGGAAGGATCCCGGTTCAAGCCCCCAGCACCCCACCTGCAGGGGAGTCACCTCACAGGCGGTGAAGCAGGTCTGTAGGTGTCTGTCTTTCTCTCCCCCTCTCTGTCTTCCCCTCCTCTCTCCATTTCTCTCTGTCCTATCCAACACCATGGACATCAACAACAATAATAACTGCAATAATAAAACAAGGGCAACAAAAGGAAATAAATATTTTTAAAAAAATTTTTAATTTAAATGTAATCTAACACTTTCATACACACACGGATTCTTTCCAAGTGTTTTCTTGCTTTTTCTGAATATCCACCGGGAGTGTTCTCTGCCAATAGTAAATCATTTTAGGAAACCACTTACCACCAGTGCCTGTTGTCCCAACTCCAAGGCAGGACAGTTAGAGCACTGTTGGAATCTTCACAGCCTCTTAGCCCTGCCGTACTTCCTGGCTACTGGCTCTCCTCAGGCATTCATTTTTTTTTGCAGGTCAGAATACACCTTCTGAGCTCGTAAAAGTATTTATCTGAGAATCTTTGTTCTTCAGTTCTTCTTCTTCTAGCGTTTGCCCTTCTTCCATAGCCAGTCAACAGCGTCAGGTTGAGCCTGATGTCAAGTTTCGAGACCTCCTTTGAATCTGGAGAGGTGGCAGTCGTTGACTATGTGGGTCATAGTCTGTCTGGAGCAGCAGGGGCAGTTCGGGTCGTCTCTGGCTCCCCAGCGATGGAACATAGCGGCGCACCGGCCATGGCCTGTTCGATAGCGATTGAGGAGGGCCCAGTCATAACGTGCCAGGTCAGAGCCGGGTTGACGCTCGCAGGGGTCTGTGATGAGGTGTTTGTTCTTTACCTCAGCTGACTGCCAGCTCTGTTTCCAAGAGTCTGGAACAGAGAAGTTCAGTGTAGGCGTAGGGGACCAGACTGGGTGACGAGACGTCAAGCGTTGGACAGGGTGGGCGAAGATCTCCGCGTATATTGGCAGGTCCGGTCAAGCGTAGACGTGGGAAATGAACTTAGATGATGCCGCATCCCGACGAATATCTGGCGGGGCGATGTTGCTGAGAACTGGCAGCCATGGAACCGGGGTGGAACGGATGGTTCCAGAAATGATCCTCATGGAGGAATATAGTTTGGAATCGACCAAGTGGACATGGGGGCTACGGAACCATACTGGGGCACAGTATTCTGCAGTGGAATAGCATAATGCCAGAGAGGATGATCGTAGTGTGGAAGCGCTCGCGCCCCATGAGGAGCTGGCCAGTCTGGCAATGATGTGATTCCTCGTGCCCACCTTTGCTGCAGTTTTTATGAGATGTTCGTGAAATGACAGAGTGCGATCGAGAGTAACACCAAGATAGACTGGCTGGGCTTCATGCCGGATTCTCGTGTCGCCAAGCTGCACATTAAGCTCACGCGAGGCCGAGGCGTGGTGTAGATGGAAAACAGATGATACCGTTTTTTGCAGTGCTGGGGATTAGTCGCCATTTTTTACAGTAATCAGATCTCAGAGACATGTCTTTCGTGAGTGTTTCCTCATGAGTGTTCTTCAGTGATACTGTAGAATGTGCCCAGTCTGACTTCCAAATGAGCAAAAACACAAAGACAAACCAATCCATATCATGAGGAAAAACTGGTATTTCATTATAAACTGAAGTCACTCTCCTTTCTATGAGTTAAGATGAATATTTTTTCTATCATTTTTACCACTTACCAAGCCCACTTAAACATCACGCACATATCTAGTTCAGAGCATCGGGGGTCGAGCGGTGTCGCACACGTCACTACGCACAGAGAATGTAGTGCGAGGCCCTGCTCCCCACCTGAGCTAAGGCAAGATAATAATAAGCTCTTTTTTTTCCTTGTCTCCTTTTTATTTTATTTTAGAATATTGCTCCTGGCTAAAAAAATAAACTACCTATAAAAGACATGGGGTCACCTTAAATGAATAACACTAAGCAAAGAGAAAAACCTATTCGTTTTTAATTCTGACTACATGACCTAGAAAAGTAAAAAAAACTATGGTGACAAAAAAATGGTCAATTTTTGCCAGAGAGGGGGTGGGGGGGGCGTATATCTAGGAAGAAGCTAGAAAAGCTCTAGACCATATATTTTTGTGATAATGCATTATAATATTTTAGATAAATATGAGCATATATATATATATATACACATATATATACACACACTGATTCAAGGAGCAGTTTTAACCATTTATCAGAAACACTACTCAGCTCTGACTTATGGTGATGCCTGGCTTCAACCTAGGACCTCTGCAGCCTTAGACATGAATCTTTTGCATGATAACAGAACCATGACACTATCTGCCTGATTCATCACAATCCAAGACAGTCAAATGTAGAGAACCAAGAGCTAACCAAGATGCAATTATGCCGCCCGAGAAATAGTCCTGGTGAGGAATGTCGAATGGAGGAAGGAAGAGATTCATGGGTGGAAGCAGAAGCATGTTTGACTCTGTTCTTTTATCTCAATTCTGTTGTAAATCTGAAACTTCTTTGGAAAAAATGTAAAAAATATGTCTGTTGGGGCCAGACGGGTAGGTCTGGTGAGCACACATATTACAGTGCATAGGGACCTGGGTTCAAGTCTCAAAAGTGGTGAAGCAGGGCTGATGTGTGTTGCTGTCTGATCTTCCCTCTCATTCTCTCTTGAACTCTATCCATAAATAAAGTAGTTATCCAAAAATGTGTGGTAAAAGATAGATTGGTTTATATTCATTCTAATTTATTCCAGTCCTCTCCTTTTGTAACGGTAGAAAATTGGGGCTGGGGGAGGGAGGGTGTATACAAATGATCTCTCACTTTTCTTGAAGGTCTCTGAGTATGACAATGTAGCTCCTTGAAATTTACATTCAGCTTCAGGATTTTAATGTCATTATTTTAAATATGACTTGAAGTTTGTCCAGCTTTTTATTTTTTGTCTTTTAATGAGCATACTGGGCTCTTCTAACTTTCTTTACCCACTCAAGAATTAACATTTATAAACACATTAAAACAAAAAAAATTGCACTCCCACAGAAACACCATTTCTGTTTTTTTTTTTTATCTATTTATAAAAATTCAAGAATCAATCTGATGTATTTTTTTCCTTCATCCAAAAAGAATGCATTTTATGGGGGGGGGGGGAGGTTGGGGGTGGAGCCAAGATGGTGACTTGCAAGTGTCAGCTGGCATGAGCTCCAACAAACATCAGCTTGTGACCTGGGATTCTCTGGAGAGGGTAGGACACTGGGACAGCAGCAGGAGGATGAATAAGGGGTCCTACAGGTGAGACCACACTTGGGTTAGAAAACAGAGGCAAGGGGATAGAGAAAGGAAATCTTTAGATTCTTTCTGAAGCTCACCGCTCCCCGCCACCCCAGAACTAGCCCCCAGGGGCAGGACAGCCATTCCTAGCAAGCTCCCACAGAACTATTTTCTTTACTAAGATTCCTGGCTCACCAGGGGTGCTTTTCCTTCTTGTTTTTCTTCTCTTTTTTTTTTTTCCTAAGTGGCTGGAGCTCTGTTTGAGTGACAAAATACCTGACCATTCAGAGTCTTACCCCTGCCTGGGAAAGAGTACCTGGAGGTTCTTTTTTTTGGATACTTTTTACAATTGGCTGTCTTTGCTCAGGCTGCCTATAGCCAATTTGGTGCTGTACAAGCTACAGACTGACAGGTTTTTTTTTTTTACTCTATTCTATTTTATTACTACTATTATTATATGTGACTGTCCCTTTGTCCCTCCTTCAGGTTGACCAAATTTAACTGTTGTTGTTTTCTCCTCCCCTGCCAGTTGACTGGGTGTCCTCCTATCCAGTGTGAGGGGAACTTATTTCTCTCTACCCCTTCCCTCACTCTCCTTTCTCCCTCCTCCCAGCTAATTAAAAAAAAAAAAAAAAAAACTCTTTACTTTCACCTCTTTTTGTTGTTGTTGTTCTTGTATTCTTTCCTTCCTTCCTCCTTCTTTTGCTTTCCTTCCTTCCTCCTTCTTTTGCTTTCACTGATACTCATTTGTGAATTATTTGGGGGAAGAAAGCTGACTCATAGTGGACTCTCTCTCTGTGTCTCTCGTATCTACTTCCCTTTCTCCTCTTACTAGCCCTAGAATTTACAGTGGATAGTTGATCTGCATAATTGTCTATTCTGGATTTCCCTTTTTTCCTTTCTCTTTCTTTTTCCTTTGGAATTAGGTGCTATTTTTTCTTGGACTGGAGGTGTTCTTTGGCTAACTGGTATTGGTTGAACTGCATCAATCCTTGCTTAAGTTACTATTTCTGAGGATGGGTGACTACATTTGTCATATAGCATGGCTTGTACTCAAAACACAACATCTGAAGAACAACAGAAAAGAAAAATAAAAAACACATCAATAAAAAGAAAATGGTTAAATCAAGAGCAAATAAAACTGCTACCACAATGAATCAAGACAGGAACCCGGAAGAAACTCGAAACCAGTCAGAAGTAACCATAGATAATAAAAGTATGCAAGCAATAATAAACCTAATAATCACAGAAATGAAGACAACTATGAAGGAAAGGGCTATCAGAATTAGGGAAACAACAGATGAGACCCTCAAGGAAAACACACACTACCTCTAGGTAATTAGAGAATTGAAAGCTGGAATAGCTGAACTAAAAGGTCAATTAGCAGAACAAGCTAATACTACAACTGAACTGAAGAAAGAAGCTGAGGGAAGGGAAAGCAGACTAACAGAAGCAGAAAACAGAATTAGCTAGACAGAGGATGAGCTAGAGAAAACAAAGAAAGAGGTAAAAGAGATTAAAAAGAGATTGACAGACTCTGAAAGCAACAATAGAGACAAATGGGTTGATCTCAAAAGAAGTAACATTCGTATAATTGGCCTTCCAGAGGAAGAGAGGAAGGGGAAGCAAACATTCTAGAGGAAATAATACAAGAAAACTTCCCAGACCTAAACAACAGAAAGGACATTAAGATTCAAGAGGCTCAGAGAGTCCCAAACAAAATCAACCCAGACCTGAAGACACCAAGACACATCATAGTTACAATGAAGAGAAGTAAGGATAAATAAAGGATACTAAAGGCTGCAAGAGAAAAACAAAAAGTCACATACAGGGGAAAACCCATAAGACTATCAGCAGACTTTTCCACTCATACTCTAAGCGCCAGAAGAGAATGGCAAGATATCTATCGAGCCCTGAATGAAAAAGGGTTTCAACTATGGATAATATATCCTGCTAGACTTTCATTCAAACTAGATGGAAGCATCACAACCTTCTAGGACAGACAACAGTTAAATGAGGCAACCATTACGAAGCCTGCCCTGAAAGAAGTTCTAAAAGTTCTCTTATAAACAAGAACATCACCATAAATACATGCCATATATCAGAGCAAATAAAACATTGTAGAATAATGGCACTAGGATACATTCAATCCGTAATATCAATAAATGTCAATGGCTTAAATTCACCCATTAAAAGGCACAGAATAGAAAGATGGATCATAAAACACATCCAACCATATGCTGCTTGCAAGAATCCCATCTGACCCAACAAGACAAACAGAGCCTTAAACTGAAGGGATAGAAAACTCTCCGACAGGCTAATGGACCACATAAAAAGGCAGGAACAGCCATTGTCATCTCTGACACAATAGACTTTAAATTAAATAAAGTAATAAAAGATAGGCAAGGCCATCACATAATTATTATAGGATCAATCAACCAAGACGATTTAACAATCATTAACATCTATGCACCCAATGAGGGACCATATAAATACATCAAGCACCTACTGGAAGAACTACAAAAATTCATCAATAGTAATACAGTAATAGTGGGAGACTTCAACACCCCACTCTCACACTTAGACAGATCAACGAAGCAGAGAATCAACAAAGAAACGAGAATTAAATGAAGAAATGAACAGACTAGACCTCTTGGACATTTTCAGAGTTCTACACCTCAAAAAACTGGAATACACATTCTTTTCAAATCCACAGAGCACATACTCAAGGATAGACCACATGTTAGGCCACAAAGACAGCATTAACAAATTCAAGAGCATTGAAATCATCCCAAGTATCATCTCAGACCACAGTGGAGTGCAGCTGACATTTAACAACAAACAGAAAATTACTAAAAGTCACAGAATTTGGAAACTCAACAACATGCTGCTTAAGAACTGCTGGGTCAGAGAGACACTCAAGCAAGAAATCCAAATGTTCCCAGAAACAAATGAAAATGAAGACACAAGCTATCAAAATATTTGGGACACAGCTAAAGCAGTACTGAGAGGGAAATACATAGCCATACAGTCACACATTAGATTACAAGAAAAAGCCCAAATAGACTACCTTACTGAATGCCTTAAGGACTTAGAGGAAGAGGAACAATGGAACCCTAAAGCAACCAGAAGGATGGAAATCACTAAAATTAGAGCAGAAATAAACAGCCTCGAAAATAAGAGAACCATACAAAAGATCAATGAAGCCAAATGTTGGTTCTTTGAAAAATTAAACAAGATTGACAAACCCCTATCCAGACTCACTAAAAAAAGGGGGGGAGAAGATTCAAATAATTATAATTGTAAATGATAGAGGAGATATTACAACTGAAATCACAGAAATGCAGAAATTCCTGCAAAACTTTTATGAAGAAGTATATGCTACCAAGCTAGAGAATCTCGAAGAAATGGAAGAATTCCTAGAATCATACACCCTTCCAAAACTGAACCAAGAAGAACTACAAAACCTACATGCACCAATCACAGACAAAGAAATCGAAACAGTTATTAAGAAATTTCCCAACAACAAACATCCTGGACCAGATGGCTTCACAAAAGAATCCTACAAAATCTTCAGGAAATAGCTAATACCTATACTTCAAAAGCCCTTCCACAAGATAGAAGAAACAGGAACACTCCCTTCCACCTTCTATGAAGCCAACATCACCCTGACACCAAAAGCAGATAGGGACACAACAAAAAAGGAAAGCTACAGAACAATATCGCTGATGAACATAGATGCCAAAATATTAGACAAGATCCTGGCCAACCGGATATAGCAGTATATCAAAAAGATTGTTCATCCTGACCAAATGGGATTTATCCCAGGAATGCAAGACTGGTTCAGCATCCGTAAGTCAATCAATGTCATTCACTACATCAATAAAAGCAAAACCAAAAACCACATGATTATCTTAATAGATGAAGAGAAAGCCTTTGACAAGATCCAACACCCATTCATGCTCAAAACTCTACAAAAAATGGGAATAGATGGGAAATTCCTCAAGATAGTAGAGTCTATATATAGCAAACCTACAGCCAACATCATACTCAATGGACAGAAGCTGAAAGCATTCCCCCTCAGATCTGGGACTAGACAAGGCTGTCCATTATCACCATTACTTTCCAACATAGTATTGGAAGTTCTTGCCATAAAGAAATCATAGGAATACAGATAGGAAGGGAAGAAGTCAAGCTCTCACTATTTGCAGATGATATGATAGTATACATAGAAAAACCTAAAGAATCCAGCAGAAAATTACTGGAAGTTATTAGGCAATATAGCAAGGTATCAGGCTACAAAATCAGTGTACAAAAATCAGTGGCATTTCTTTATGCAAACACTAAATCTGAAGAAGAAGACATCCAGAAATCACTCCCATTTACTGTTTCAGCAAAATCAATCAAATACCTAGGAATAAAGCTGACCAAAGAAGTGAAAGACTTGTATACTGAACACTGTGAGTCGCAATTCAAGGAAATAGAAACTGATACCAAGAAATGGAAAGACATCCCATGCTCATAGATTGGAAGAATAAATATCATCAAAATGAATATTCTCCCCAGGGCCATGTACAAATTTAAGGCGATACCCATTAACGTTCCACCAAGCTTTTTTAAGAGAATAAAACAAAAACTACAATCATTTCTGGAAGCATAAAACACCTAGAATTGCCAAAACAATCTTGAGGAAGAGAAACATAAATGGAGGCATCACATTCCCATATCTCAAACTATATTATAAGGTCATCATCATCAAAACAGCCTGGTACTAGAACAAAAATAGGCACATAAACCAGCGGAACAGAACTGAAAGCCCAGAACTAAACCCCCACATCTATGGACATCTAATCTTTGATAAGGGGGCCCAATGTATTAAATGGAGGAAGGAGGCTCTCTTCAATAAATGGTGCTGGGAAAACTTGGTTGAAACATGCAGAAGAATGAAACTGAACTACCTTATCTCACCAGACACAAAATTCAACTCCAGATGGATCAAGGACCTGGATGATAGACCAGAAACTATCAAATACTTAGAGGAAAACATTGGTGCAACACTTTTCCACCTAAACCTAAAGGACATCTTTGATGAAAGAAACCCAACTGCAAGGAAGACTAAAGCAGAAACAAATCAATGGGACTATATCAAATTGAAAAGCTTCTGCACAGGCAAAGTAACTATCACATAAACAAAGAGACCCCTCACAGAATGGGAGAAGATCTTCACATCCCAGACATCAGACGAGAGCGCGGCAAACTTAGCAACAAAAGAGCAAATGACCCCATCCAAAAATGGGCAGAGGATAAGAACAGAACATTTACTTCAGAGGAGATCCAAAGGCTAACAAGCATATGAAAAATTGTTCCAGGTTGCTGATTGTTAGAGAAATGTAAGTAAAGACCACATTGAGATACTCCCTTACCCCTGTGAGAATGGCATACATCAAAAAGAACAGTAGCAACAAATGCTGGAGAGGCTGTGGGGACAGAGTTACAGTTCTGCACTGCTGGTGGGAATGTAAGCTGGTCCAGGCTCTGGGGAGAGCAGTCTGGTGAACTCTCACAAGGCTAGACATGAAACTTCCATATGACCCAGTAATCCCTCTTCCAGGGATATACCCCAAAGACTCCATAATACCTAATCAAAAAGAAATGTGTACACTTATGTTTATAGCAGGACAATTTGTAATAGCTAAAACCTGGAAGCAATCCAGGTGCTCAACTACAGTTGAGTGGCTGAGAAAGCTGTGGTATATATATATATATATATATATATATATATATATATATATATATATATATATATATATATATATATACACAATGGAATACTATGCAGCTATTAAGAACAATGAACCCACCTTCTCTGACCCATCTTGGATGGAGCTAGATAGAATTATGTTAAGTGCGCTAAGTCAGAAAGATAAAGATAAGTATGGGATGATCCCACTCATCAACAAAAGTGGAGAAAGAAGAACAGAAAGGGAAACTCAAAGTAGGATTTGACTGAATTTGACGTAGGGCACCAAAGTAAAAACCCTGGGTGAAGGGTGAGGATGGATGATCACCTTCACTGGGTGGAGGTGGGGGATCGGAGGTGGTGATGGGACATAATCTTCTGGTGGTGGGAATGGTGTTCATGTACACTTTTATCAATTTGTAGTTATGTAAACCACTATTTAATATGAGAGGGAAAATTTAATTGAATGTCTCAAACTTTTTAAATCACAGACTGAGTCATTTTAATACATAGACTAAGTCTTTGCTATGTTGACTCTCTTAAAAGCTTAGACCAGCCATGCTCCCAGAGGGATAGAGAATGGGAAAGCTATCAGGGGAGGGGGTGGGTTATGGAGATTGGGTGGTGGGAATTGTGTGGAGTTGTACCCCTCCTACCTTATGGTTTTGTTAATTAATCCTTTCTTAAATAAAAATTTTAAAAAAAATAAAGCTTAGACCAGGGAGAACAGAAGCAACTGGTGGCACAACTATATACAAATAATGTCAAAGGGCATAAATTATGATGATATTGTGTATGATACAGCAAATCCTAACAAAAGGATATTTCAAAGTTAACCCAATCACCAAATAATGTGATTATAGTAATAACTATCTATTGTCTTCTTAAACCCTAAGACCACAGGATCCTCCCACTTCCTCTTGAGAACCTATATTTCCCCCAGTCCTGGAACCTCTAGGGTGGGGCTCACTTTCCTGCATGCTTCTCTCAATTCATACCAAATGATATTCCATCCACGCATCCCAGCCTAATCAACGCAAGGAGTACCAACTTAGCATGCTTCACTTCAGACTGTGTCCAGAGACGTCAGGCATGGAATGTCAACCCTTCACCCTCATTACTCGGGTGAGACCTTTCTTTTCATAGAATTCTCAAATTCCATTCCAGGAGGCTCACTTCCTAACAAAATCCCAAAACCTAGATATACACCAGGTCCCATAAGATAGAGCATATGTTCATATGTATCCATAAATTAGGGCAAAATATATACCTGAAAGCAAAAATACACAGTAGTCTGTAGTGAGTCAGTGTCAAGTTCATAATGAAATAGTGTCTACTTAGACACCCTCCTTACCTACTTCCAGTTCTTTCACTCACTCCAAAGCTAACCTCATCAAATCAAGGACTGCAAAAGTTGAATAAGAGCAAGAGACTGGCAGACTTTAACAATGACTCTTCAGTCACTATCAGGCCACCCCATCAGCTGGGGCCCTAGTCGTGGAGTCCTGAGATTCTCAAAGAGATATGATGGACCTAGAGCTCCAACAAATCCCTCTCTCCATTATTATCAGTCATTCCTATCAGGAACAACACAATAGTTCCCTTTGTGGGCCTGCATAGGACCTTGCTTTCAACTTGGATCAACAATGATAGAGAATGTTCCATCCTACAAAGGGAGGCTGGAGAATACACTCTACGCTACACCTGAGGAAGATGGCTCCTGATATTGGAGCAGCTTGGAATGTTCCTACTTATGACCACAGAATGTGAGCTCAGATATACAGGGATGCAGAGGTCACATAGTCTCCTAAGCTGAATATGGGCCCCAGATCACATCAAATCTGTGGGGTTTACAGTCAACAATATTTACCCCCCTTCCCCCTATTTGGGAGCTACTCTCTTCCCTGATCCAGCTTTCTGGTCCTTCTGCCAGCCATGACATCACCTCCCCAAACAATAACTAGGATCCACCTGCATGTCAGATTTCAGGTGCAGGAAAAACAAACAAACAACACCAGTATAGCCACAGGCCCTTTGGAATATAACTAAAATATGCCTGCTAGCTAGCTACAAAGTGGAGGGCCCCCCAACTCTTCATCTGCACTATACCAGACTTTAGGTCCATGATTGGTCAACAATTTGTTTGGCTTTGTGTGTTAACTCTATTTTCAACCACCAGGTTCCAGATGCTACCATGATGCCGACCAGACTTCTCTGAACAGACAGTGTGTCCCACCAATGTGTCCTGGAGCTCTGCTCACTTCCCCAGAGCCCTCCACTCGGGAAAGAGAGAGAGAGGCTGGGAGCATGGATTGGCCAGTCAACGCCCATGTTCAGCAGGGAAGCAATACAGAAGCCAGACCTTCCACCTTTTGCACCCCATAATGACCTTGGGTTCATACTCCCAAAGGGTTAAAGAATAGGAAAGCTGGGAGTCAGGCTGTAGTGCAGTGAGTTAAGCTCATGTGGCACGAAGCAAAAAGACCAGCATAAGGATCCCTGTTCAAGCCCCCGGCTCCCCACCTGCAGGGGAGTCACTTCACAGGCGGTGAAGCAGGTCTGCAGGTGTCTGTCTTTCTCTCCCCCTCTCTGTCTTCCCCTCCTCTCTCCATTTCTCTCTGTCCTATCCAACAACAATGACATCAATAACAACTACAACAACCATAAAAATCAACAAGGGCAACAAAAGGGAAAATGAATAAATAAATATTTTTTAAAAAGAATGGGAAAGCTATCAGGGGAGGGGATGGGATATGGAGTTCTGGTGGTGGGAATTGTGTGAAGTTGTACCCCTCTTATCCTATGGTTTAGTCAATATTTCCTTTTTTTTTTTTTATAGATGTCACCATTTTTAATAAATACACTGATTTGTTCTTGGATTTTTTTCTTCTTATTATTTATCTAAGAAAGGAGACTTTAACAAGACCATAGGATTAGAGGGGTGCAGCTCCACACAATTCCCACCACCCAATCTCCATATCCCATCCCTCCCCTGATAGCTTTCCCATTCTCTATCCCTCTGGGAGTATGGATCCAGGGTTGTTGTGGGTTGTAGAAGGTGGGAAGTCTGGCTTCTGTAATTGCTTCCCCGCTGAACATGGACGTTGACTGGTCGGTCAATACTCCCAGTCTGCCTCTCTCTTTCCCTAGTAGGGTGGGGCTCTGGGAAGCGGAGCTCCAGGACACATTGGTGGGGTTGTCAGTCCAGGGAAGTCTGGTCGGCATCATGCTGGCATATGGAACCTGGTGGCTGAAAAGAGAGTTAACATACAAAGCCAAACAAATGGTTGAATAATCATGGGCCTGAAGGTTGGAATAGTGCAGATGAAGTGTTGGGGATATTCCCTGCATGCTCTTGTGTACTTCTGCTTTCAGGTATATATTTTTCCCTAGTTTATGGGCACGTGTGAACATATGCTCTATCTCAGGGGACCTGGACTATATCTAGGATTGGGGACTTTATTGGGGGGTGGACCACCTGGAATGGAGTTAGAGATTACTATGAAAGGAAAGGTCTCACCCGAGTGATGAAGCTGAAGGGTTGTTGTTCCACACCTGAAGTCTCTGGACACAGTCTGAAGTGAAGCATGTTGGGGTGTCACTCGTTGCATTGATTAGGTTTTGGTCCGCGGATGCAATATTATTTAGTATGAATTGAGAGAAGCATGCAGGAAAGTGGGCCCCACCCTAAGGTTCCAGGACTGGGGGAAATATAGGCTCTATAGTGGAGATGTGAGGTTCCTGCTGTCTTAGGGTTCAAGAAGACAATGGATAGTTATTGTTATCATCACATTATTTGGTAATTGGGTTAACTTTGAAAAGTCCCTTTGTTAGGGTTTGCTGTATAATACCCAGCATCTTGTATAAAATACTTCCTTTTTATCAATAAAATTTTTTAAAAGAATGTATTTTATGTTTTCTTATGGTTTTGTTCCTCTAGTGACAAAGCTGTTTCCTTCAAGATATCTTTATTCTTCTCAGATCTTTTATGAATGCATCAATCTTCATGCAGCTTCAAAGACTGTCTTTCCCTTGTATCACTTTAAATATATTTTTGATTGTCTTCCATCTGGCTTTATTTCCAAAGAGAAGTCACTGAAGAGTCAGTCATCATTTTTATTTTCTTCACCTTAAATTACTGAAATATGTCTTATTTTTGTGACTTTTTTCTTTTTCTTTTTCTTTGCTTATCTGCACAGCTCTTGATGTTTCCTGGTGGGCTATTCTTGATTTGAGCAGAGAATTATGATGTTTTTGTTTATGATGTTTGGGGGAATGTTTGGTTTTATTTTATTGCTTCTACCATTTTTTGACTTCTATCTGATACTGCAAGTGGCAAGTGTGTGTGTGTGTGTGTGTGTGTGTGTGTGTGTGTGTGTGTGTGTGTGTGTTACAATCTCCACTTCTTCAAGTTCATGTCTGTCTTCATGTATTTTGTGTCCTTGCATTGTGGTTTGGGATGTGTGTCCAGCATCATCCGTAAGTCTCTTTCATTCTGTTCCTTTTCCTCAAGAACTGTGATTCTGTACTTCGTTTATTATAGTTTCTATGATTTTATTCTAGTTTCTATGATTCTGTACTTCATTTATTCTAGTTTTTATGTTTTTTATTATTGGGGTAAGACTACTTAAACACACGTCATACTGCATGTACAAAGATTCTATTAAATGAGAATAATCATTGTGCATTATAGCTACATACACAGTGACAGAAAACAAACATACAGATACTCATTTAGAGGACTTTGTGATTGATTTCCACACAGTCTTATAGCTGCTGTATTCATTCAGTGAACAGTTCAGTTTCCTTCAGCTGTCTTCCTTCTTGGTGCCTAAAACATATATCTCAAGAACTGTGAATCACATATGTATTAGTAATTTTACTTACGAGAGTGATGCCAAGAACTTACATGTGGATAAAACAGAGAAGTAAAACTATAGTAACTTTCCAGTTAAGCTTGAGTAAACTTAAGTGCATTAAAATAGGAGGAAAGAAAATGAAATCTAGGCTGTATCCCATTTTTTAATTCAGTGTCAGATATGTTGATCACTTCTTTCCATAAATTACCAAGACACATCCAGCTTCATTACAATTACTATATTCTTACATTTGATATTTGTGGTCAGTGTTCATTGTCACTGTGTTATGGAATAAGCTTCTATATTTGCAGTTAGAAAGTAAGAACTGCATTATGTTCAGGATAGTTTGTAAAGTAAATAAAAAATAATCAACAACTAGTTACTTTCAGAAATAGTGACACGAGGTTAACTCAATAACAGATATAATCTCTTCTTTCTTTTTTAACCTCAAACTAGTGAATTGAATCCCTTGCAAGTTCTTACTTTGTCTTTAAACTTTGAATTAATTTATGTAACAAAATGGCCCTCAAGGTTGAGTGGAGTTTTATCTTGCCTTTCACTCTTGAATTTGGTCCAGATGTCTTTTTTTGTTGTACCTGTGGACTACCCTGATCATATTTTATAAATAGCAGATTTTTAATTTACATGGTTAATCAATCTGTTGATTTTGTTTCCCATTTGAAAATTCTATGAAAATTTGAGCAGTATATTTTTCTTTCTATGGCCTATTACAATCTACAGTGTAGGATAGATATCTTACTTGTTGTATAACCTTTGAATAAATTGTGTTTTCCAGGGTGTGTAATAAATATTATCCTAGAAGCAATATAAACATGAATCATAGTATTGGATAATAACTCTTTATTTTATGTCTTCCCTTACAGGCTCTTAAAGTTGATCTACAATGGAAAAATTTCTTTTTTATCTGTTTTTCATTGGCATAGCAGTGAGAGCTCAGATCTGTCCAAAGCGTTGTGTCTGTCAGATTTTGTCTCCTAATCTTGCGACTCTTTGTGCCAAGAAAGGGCTTCTATTTGTTCCACCAAACATTGACAGAAGAACTGTGGAGCTGAGGTTGGCAGACAATTTTGTTACAAATATCAAAAGAAAAGATTTTGCCAACATGACCAGCTTGGTGGACCTAACACTCTCCAGGAACACAATAAGTTTTATTACGCCTCATGCTTTTGCGGACTTACGAAATTTGAGGGCATTGCATCTAAATAGCAACAGATTGACTAAGATTACAAACGATATGTTCAGCGGACTTTCCAATCTCCATCATTTGATATTAAACAACAATCAGCTGACGTTGATTTCTTCAACTGCCTTTGATGATGTTTTTGCCCTGGAGGAGCTGGATCTGTCCTACAATAATTTAGAAACAATTCCTTGGGATGCTGTGGAGAAGATGGTCAGCCTGCACACTCTTAGTCTGGACCACAACATGATTGACAACATCCCTAAAGGAACTTTCTCCCACTTGCACAAGATGACACGACTAGATGTGACGTCCAATAAACTGCAAAAGCTGCCACCTGACCCTCTCTTTCAGAGGGCCCAGGTGCTAGCAACCTCAGGAATTATAAGCCCGTCTACTTTCGCATTAAGCTTTGGCGGAAACCCTTTGCATTGCAATTGTGAACTGTTGTGGTTGAGGCGTCTGTCTAGAGAAGATGACCTAGAGACGTGTGCTTCCCCAGCGCTTTTAACTGGGCGCTACTTTTGGTCAGTTCCTGAGGAAGAGTTCTTGTGTGAGCCTCCTCTCATCACTCGGCATACACATGAGATGAGAGTCCTAGAGGGCCAGAGGGCAACCCTGAGGTGCAAAGCTAGGGGAGACCCCGAGCCTGCCATTCACTGGATTTCTCCTGAAGGGAAGCTCATTTCCAATGCAAGCAGATCTCTAGTGTATGATAATGGAACACTTGACATTCTGATAACGACCGTCAAGGATACAGGTGCTTTTACCTGCATTGCTTCCAACCCCGCTGGGGAAGCGACACAAACAGTGGATCTCCACATAATTAAACTCCCCCACATACTAAACAGTACAAATCACATTCACGAGCCTGACCCCGGGTCTTCAGACATCTTAACGTCGACCAAGTCAGGTTCTAATGCCAGCAGTAGTAATGGCGATACTAAAATGAGTCAAGAGAAAATTGTGGTGGCAGAAGCAACATCGTCTACAGCGCTACTGAAATTTAATTTTCAGAGAAATATCCCTGGAATACGTATGTTTCAAATCCAGTACAATGGTACTTATGATGACACTCTTGTTTACAGGTAAGGGAAGTTATGTAAAATGTCATACTCACCATGAATCTTAGCAGAGGGCTTGGAAGTAGACTACCGACCACTTTTTCAGTTGACAGTTCAAGTGTGCATTCTAATTCTAGTACTCCGTTTTCAGAAGCAGAGGATGTGAAGTTTGTAACAAGTCAATATATGTGGGGAACTGTCATGAATTGTCTTACTTTTTAGAGAGTTCAAATTTATATGTAATACTATGCTTACTTACTTTTTTCCCCATCATCTAAGAGATGTGACTATCAGAGAACAAGATTGACTATTCTAAAAATTCAAAAACATACCAGAACTTACACATCTGCATCAGTGTTCTTTCCTTCAAGGAAGTCACGTTGGGAAGCTAGACCATTATCCCAATGATGCTGCCATTGCTCAAAGCACTTTTGGAATTATCTTTAGAACCTCGTCATACTATTTTGAATATCCTCATTGGTGGCAAATCTTCGTCTTTTGAGGGTGAATTTGAATTTTGGAAACAAGCAAAAGCCATTTGGAGCCAAGTCTTGTGAATAAGGTGGGTGATCAAGATGGGTATTGCCATTTTTGGTCAAAAATAGGATGTAACTATAAAGTAATGAGACTGATTTTTTTCTTGAGTGACTGAATTATGTGTATGTGTGTTGTCTCATATTCACTCGTTCTCAAGACAATTCCAAATAGAAAGTTTACAAATATTTTGAGCAGTGAAAGTATAACTAGAGTTTACTATCTAACCTCCAGGTAAGAATATTAATGGAGACTTTGCAGCAGAATAATGAATTTCTGGTATGTTTTTCTGAAGTTCAGCCTCATTGACTTATAGTCACATCTTGTCCAATATCCAGCTGGAATTATATCAGTATATCTTACCCATCCATGTAGTTTAGTTTATGATAGATTATTAGAGCTGCTGGGAAATGATAAAAAGTAGTGTGACCTTGAATATATTTTTTCGTGAAGTCCTACATAAATCAGATCAATTTAATTGCTGAGTACCCAGTTGAACGCTTGAAGATAATTTGACTTTTTGCTCATATGCAAATGAGCAAAATAAGTATGCACTGTTATAAATGAAAGAACTGGCCCAGGCAGCCATGTGGTTGATACTGGGTAAGGTTCTCCTGGAAGACTCCTTAATTTCCCCATCTTTGAAAGGAAAACAAAAATAGAGCAAATAGCTTCTAGTATAACTGGGATTACTAGATGCATGGGTTGTACGTTAGGATGCATGTGTACGAACACAGTCTGCTTTGGTCATGCTCAGCTCTTTGCCTGAGCTGATATGCCTATCTCATTATCAGTGATTACTACTGTGCCCAACCTCCCACTCTCCTGTAATTGTGGTAGACATTCTCTATTGTTTTAAGTGTATTTCTGTGAAATAGTTTGGTTTCTTTTCAAACCCCCCACCCCCCAGGTATTAATCCTGCATGATAAGTAAGTTCTGTGCTACCTTAGGAAATGGAACTCCTGATCCTAATGTTTAGATGTGGAAAATAGTGTGTCTTTCTTACAGTTATTGCAAGGATCAAATTATGATGTATAGAAAGTATGGGTTCATGCCCTATGTTGATTTTGCACTCAGACATGCTCTGGTCTAAAATTCTCTGACACACTTCGAACACATTATATAAGCACTTATAATAGATTTAAAACAAACAAACAAACAAAAAGCCAGATCTTGGAGTTCCCAAAACTCAGTTTCATGGGATATGTTTTTCCCAAATTCACTATTATGTTTGGTATATTTTGCTGGGAATGAGAAAAAAATAATTAGTGGAAAAGGTCCACAAGACTTTTAATATAATGTATTCAGAGATGTTTATAAATTCTTATCAAGATTCATAAGCTGTGATCTGAACATTTTTCATCAACCCATAATAGTGAGGATGAGAAATATGCTGTTCATATTTCTGCGATTATATGACTGATACATTTTCACTGTCTTCATTTGTACATAAAAATACTAGACAATAAATGTTCAAGGCGTAGAAGAGATTTGAGATCTGTAAATAAAGTACTTTAATATCAGTAATTATTCCATGGCAGCATATCACTGATTTGGAAAACAAATATTCTGCAAGGCATTTGCATTCTGCTTTCTAATGTGATTGTCAGAGTTCTCCCTTCCCTCAGATTGGCTTTTAGTCACAGAGGTGTTGTAAGTGCTAAATGGATTTGTTTAGTAGTCAGATAATGTCACAGTCACACCTTTCAAAAGCAATTTGTCATAAATGATTTTTGAGCAGTGGCTTTTATTAGGAGTTCTGCTTTGCCAAGAAACATAATTAGTAAGCTTGTCAAGGCATGGTGCAAACACCATTGAGAGAATGCAGGCTTCAACAATGACTGGTAGCTGTTTTAACTGAGCAAATATAAGATGAGATCATTTCCCCCTATACAGTATCTGTTATTAATGTGCTTATCTGAAATGAAATGAAACAGAACTGAAGTCCTAATGGCTATGTGTATATACTTTGTGTTGCTGTTAATATTAACACAAATTCCATTGTCCTTCAGAATGATACCTCCTACGAGCAAAACCTTTCTTGTCAATAACTTGGCTTCTGGAACTATGTATGACTTGTGTGTGTTGGCAATATATGATGATGGGATCACTTCCCTCACTGCCACAAGAGTCGTGGGTTGCATCCAGTTCACTACGGAACAGGATTATGTAAGATGCCATTTCATGCAGTCCCAGTTCTTGGGAGGCACCATGATTATTATTATCGGTGGAATAATCGTAGCCTCTGTGCTGGTGTTCATCATCATCCTGATGATCCGGTATAAAGTCTGTAACAGTAACGGGCAGCAGAAAGTCACCAAGGTCAGCAATGTCTACTCACAAACCAATGGGGCCCAGATCCAAGGCTGCAGTGTCACACTGCCCCAGTCTGTATCCAAACAAGCTGTGGGACCTGAGGAGAATGCCCAGTGTTGCAAAGTTGCCCATGACAATGTGATACAGGCTTCAGAAACATGTTCAAGTCAGGACTCCTCTACCACTACCTCTGCTTTGCCTCCTGCCTGGACTTCAAGCACTTCTGTATCCCAAAAGCAGAAAAGAAAGACTGGTACCAAGCAAAGTACCGACGCACAGAATGAAGGCATCACAAATGTTGAGTCCCAAAACACTAACAGGAACAACTCAACTGCGCTGCAGCTAGCTAGTAGACCTCCTGATTGTATCACGGAGGGGCCCACGTCTAAAAGAGCACACGCAAAGCCAAGTAAGTTTCTCACTTTACCTGCTGAGAGATCTCCAGAGTGAGGCACAGGTGCTTGCTCCTCAAGTGGAGAATTAGAGGAATGCTGTTGTTACATGAACCCACCGCGTGCATGTAAGCTGTGTTCTAAAAGAAGCGTGTCTGTGAATGGGATATTCATGCAGTCTACCCGTTGTGATGGGCGTAGTGGGCAAGCAACTCTTGCAAAGCCTGAGTCCATGTAGGGAAGCACTGTATGGTCCGACCGGTTGTTTCCTTTTGATGAAAAGATCATGTTGGGATTTCACATAGGAAATTGGAGTTTGAAATCCCAGTCATGTCTTTCTCATAGATGGCTGGTAAGGAGGGGCATCATTGGGAAGTGTGTAAACCTTCCAGGGGGTGGGTGTATGTGTGTGGTGTGTATGTGCCTATAAATATATGAGTAGAATATATGAATGGACATATTCACACACAGAGCTGCATCCTACATAAAGTGGAAAAGCAGTCCAGGGAAAGAAGCATAGCAACAGCGCCTCCCTAATCTAGCTGCCGCTTCTAGCTTCTGCAAGGTCAGATCACAAAAATGGAGGGAAAACAAAGTCTTGCATTGATATTTCCCAGCCTTACAGAGGGTGACCTGTGGGTGAGCGGGTCTGTCAAAATAAGTAGATTGTGTTTTCTTTTCCTTTCAGTGAAAATAGTGTTTGGTTTTAAGCAGAAATTTTGGAGAAAACACTGTATTCTTATGTTATATAAAGTATTCAGTAAGTGTTCCCAGACAGTGTTAAAATAAGTATTCTAACCAACATTCTTGGTTCAAGTGCCTTCAAGGTTCTGTGATACTTCTCACCCATGGCATAGCTTTTCAGTATAAGGTGAATAAAATGCAACTCATTTTGAATGTATCAAAAAGTCCAATTCGTTTTTAAGTTACATATCGTAAGTTGATATATATTAACCAGGGCATACAGCATGTCTTCCTTTATTAAGTACGAATTTATCACACTAGTAAGTTTTATGCTTTTTCTTAATGCTAGCTAAAATGGAAGTGAAAATACAAGCTTTCCTTCACCAGTATGATGTGTATTTTTATTAACAATGAAAACTTTTAATAGAATTGTTACTCCATTTATAAGCAATATAAAGTCATTGTTCATTAACCAGATAGTGGTTTTGTTTTTCCCATCTGTGCTGTATTCTGAATTTGAATGTCTTTCTCTTAGAGTAATGCATTTACTATTTTAACCAAAACCTGCTATGAAATTTAATTAGAGATCATGCATATCTAATGGGTGTATATCACTTTTAAAAGGATTTAATCAGTCTCTAAATTTATTCTGTATATTGTAGCAATCTTCAACATTGACTTTAGTCGACGTCTATAGATGCATCTTCCTATCTTCTTCATGGAACTTACAGCATTATATGCCAAACGAGTGGCATTTGATTAAAAATAGGTTAGAGAGGTTAACACTGAGGGGGCCGGGTGGTTGCCACCTAGTACCATATTACAGCAAGGATCCCGGTTCAAGCCCCCTAGCTCCCCACTTGCAGGGAGTCGCTTCACAAGCTGTGAAGCATGTCTGCAGGTGTCTATCTTCTCTTTATCTCCCTTCCCCTATCCATTTCTCTCTGTCCTACCCAATAATTTAAAAAAGAGAAAAAGTGGCCAACAGGAGAAGATTCTAGTACCACCCGACTCCCAGCAATAACCCTGGAAGAAAAAGAACCAAAAAACTGAGTAACATTGAGGATTTTTCTGGTTGATCTGTTAGTCTTTTGAATAATGCTTGTATAGTAAATTTATGCATATGATTTGAGCCATCATATTATGAGATAGACGCTTTCTTTGTTGAAAGTATTCCCTGGGAGTAAGTTAAACACACAGTAATTATCTATGTGAATTCTTTCAGCTCCCTTGAAAAACCATTCAATCACCAGTTTACTTTTTTTAATAAGAAGCACATGTAAAATGTTTAGCTAATTTATCTTGACGGAGGCACATCACATCATAAATCATTTATTGTTATGATAGTCAGAAGTGGTAAGATTACAATAGTTAGTAGTTATAGTCCACACCAGTCTTAGGAAAAACTGATGTGTTTTCCTTGCCTCAGGTGTCTCTGTATCTCTTCTCTGGCCAGATTCCCATTTTGAAATTTGCTTTTCACGTTTCCCTGAAGCTAATCCGCCTCCATGGGTGTGTTTGTTACATAAGCCTTCCATGAAAATGAGATAATGTGTGATGTTTTGTATTTTCAATGTCAACTGCACTTTTCGATTCTATTTCTGAATTATTAACCAAAACGAACGAATTCAATTAGCATCAACTAGATTAATTCTTCTTGAGGCACTGATAGGCAAAACAGTAACACCTGTCCCTCCCCAGTTTTCACTTATGTGGAACCAGAATCCTGAATAGATAAAAGCCTTCAAGACTTAAAAAGTGGATGCCCAAAGAAGTAATTTCTGACATTATGAAAGTCGTAAAGAAAGAGTGTCAAAAAGTCTGCAACATAAAAAGCTACTTAGCACTTCAGCTTGAACCTACTGATTAAGTGATTTTGTGTTTTCCAGTTACCTGTATATTTCACTGTAATTAAATAGCTCTTATTTCTTACAAATACTCAGAGGGTAGAATGTACGTTTTGAGAGATCAACAAATGACTGACTTAACAAGAAAGTCAACTTCTGTTGTTTGTTTATAAATACATGAAGCAGATGTTATTTAAGGTACTTTCAGTGTGAAAAGACTGATGTGAATTCATCAAGGTTCCTGGTATAATTCCACAAACACTGTAACTGAATAAGTGAGCTCTGAAGGAAGTCACAGTTATAAGAATATTGATTGATTAGCTGAGTGCAGGTTTGTGATTTAGTTTTTGATTACTCAAGCAAGAAATTGTGCTTCTTGATTTTTCTCTTTCTCTCTCTCTCTTTTGCATTTTAACATTTAACTCATTATCTAGAAATATACACACATATACAGATGGTCCAAGTCATGGCATTTGCTAGCTGTTGATAACATAGTATAAAATATTTACATGTGAAGTATGATTGATATATGTGTTTATATGTAGAGAGGCATTGGTTTTGTTCCCTTGTCTTGTTTTTATTTTTTGTTGCTATTTTGCACTAGGGTTTCAACTTCCTACATTTGAAAAAAAAAAACTAATAATATTTTTACATACATTTGCTACAGACAGGTCTCCTAAAAACTGTATTTTTCATTTTTGTCTTACTAGATAATTATTTCCTAATTCGAATATACAATTTGTAAATTTTATTTTTAAAAAAAATATATATAATATCTGTATGTCTTCAAGGATACTGAGGTATTAGCTAGTGTACCAGACATGTTGAGAAACAAAAGTTTGCTCTGATAAATACCAATTTATTTTAGTCTATAGATAGAAACTGGACTCTTTGCAGATGACATTATACTATATATAGAAAAAAACACAATAACCTAGGAGAAAGCTCCTGGAAGTTATTAAGTAAGATACAAAAGTCACTGGCTACAAAATCACTCTACAGAGATCGGTGGTTCTCCTCTATGTAAGCAAGAATCCATTTTGTCATCTTTAAGTACTTATAAACTACAAGCGCTCAGACTAAATTTTAACTATTTTGTTTGTATTGTTACTGGAAGAATGTTAGACCTTTCGTCTATAGAGTGAGAATATTAACAGGGCTTTTATCACAAAGAGCAATGCAGTTGCCTTTTTAAAAAATTTTTGTTTGTTATTAATAATTTGTTACAAGGTCAGTTGCCTTTTAGTTGCTAAATTTTAGTATTTGCTCCTCATTTTGTTTGTAATAGTAAACTGAAAACACCAGTAATTTTTCAAATTCTACAAATATAATACGCTACCTGCATTTGCCAAGTATATAAGATGCTTGCTCAGAGTAGACAGCCTATATTCTCCCTTGAATGACGGAGTCCCTTTTCTATTTTATAGTGCTGATAAAATGATGTTTCTTCAATAACTTGCTTATTTCTGACCAGTGCGTTGCCCAGTCATGGCTGTTGGTGACGCCAACTATCACATCTGGGATCTTGTGCATATAAGCACTTAGCTTTCTCCTCAGCCCAGCGATTTTTATTTATATCACAGAATGAAGATTATACTTTGTCCCTTGCTCAACTTTACCTTGTAACTCAGAACTCTGAGTTACAGAACTGTCTCGTTAGCAGTGTGTGTGTGTGTGTGTGTGTGTGTGTGTGTGTGTGCAATTTCTGTGAACAAGTGTGTGTGAAATGTTTTAAGGAAAGGAAGTGCTTCAACACACAGGTGACTTGAACAGGAAAGCCTGTCATTGTATAATGAATATAGTGATGACCATACCCTTTTACCTTGTAATGGGGGTAAGTTAAATGATAGTTGCATTAAAAATACAAATACTAAACCCTTCATTTAAAAAAAAAAAAGGTTTCACAGAGGGAACGAGGAGACACCTTAGCCCTCTGACTATGCAAGGGATCAGGTTCAGACAAGGGAAAACATTATGAACAATGGAGCAATGCCGTGGGGTCTTTTTTTTTTTTTTTTTAATCTCTCTCCCTCTGTCCTTATCTGAAATTAAAATAAAAATAGAAAAGGAGTTATCAGAAGCAGTGGAGTTGTGCAGAAGTTAGTTTCACAGCACAGTGCCCCTGTTGTATCCTGTGAGACCCCACAGTTCAATGCTCAGCACCTCCTGTGACGGCATGGCAGGGTCAGAGAAGTTGCTCACTTAAGTGTGTTGCTTTGAGCCTGACCACCATGGCATAGAAGGAAGTTTTATTTAGTGCTGTGGTCTTTTTTTTTTTTTTTTAGCTCTCTCTTTGTCTCTCTGTCACTATCCACAAATAAATAAATGAATAGATAAAAAGAAAAAGAAAGAATGATGTCTCTATAAAAATAAGAAAATTAAAATAGGAAAAGAAATAGTGAATGTTAAAACAGCTTTGGAACTCCTTTCAAATCACTCATCAATTGTTATTCTTCTGTGTTATGTAAAACATACTAGATTCACAAATTGAAATAGTTTTCTCTTTTTTTTAAGCAGCAGGGGGGCAGAAGCCATCCATATTGAAGAACAGAAGATAAATTTAAAAGAGAGAGAGAGAGAGAGAAATATTTTACTGCCTTTAATTCATCGAAAAATGTTGTTGGTGTTATAGCAAATAGAATTACCAAGGTCATAACTGGGATAATATTTTGGAATAGAATTACCACATCATGGTACTTTTAATACATTTGAAATTTTATCAGATGCACAAATAGTAAGATAACAATTTTCTGGTTGTATTCAATGTAAAATTTCAGTATCTAGACTAAGCATTGAATAAAATACTTTATGTGTAGTTATATGTTTATATGTAAATGTTATTTATAAATATACTAACATATGTCATTATATATTTATAACCATAATATTTTTCAGTAACATAGATTTAATTAATGTAACCAAATTAAATCAAAATAGAATGGTCATCAGAGCATTTATTCTAGAAAAAAATTGTATTTATCACATTCCTGTGGATTATGCCTTCTAGTACAAATTTATTGTTCTTCTATTCCTAATGGTAACTGTCTCTACAACTTTTCTAATTCTTTTTAAAATAAATGTTTTAGATAGGTATCTCTAGGGTTCATAAATTTTAACAAAAAAAACTTAAAAACTTCAACTAAATTTGAGATAAGCTATCAAACCCCTTTCATTTTGAGTGTGGATGAGTGCACATTTAATCTTATCTGAAATACAAGCTAGCCAGATATTGTGACTTATTTCCAATATATGTCCGATTGTTCTTGTAATGTGAAAGCACTTATATGTGTTGGTGACACCAGTATATAATTTTCTAATCATGGTTCTGTATAATGAACAGTTTTTATTAGGGTTTTAATTCAAAACCTCACAATTAAAGACCACTGAGAACTTGCATTAATACGTGTGGAAATTCTGTCAAATAATAGTTTTCCCTCTTCCCACCAGACACACCTAGGAATCTTCTACAAAGCCATCTCTTTTTTTCTTGCCATTGTATCATTTCCTAGCGACGTCTTAGCATTTCGTGTGGAGAATGTATGGTCAGAAGTGCTGTCTAATGCTCAATATTTAGAGCCAAGTGAAACATTCATGCAGTCACTTAGAGGAAGAATGTCTGCATTCAGCACTTAAAT